>NC_038252.2:20422177-20724821 GCF_000004515.6 Glycine max | reverse complement strand
TTAGAGCTCGGACTACTCTTTAGGGGGTTAGGGTTAAGGTCTTTTATCTAAGGGTTAGGGTTTAGTTCTGAACCATTTTAGGGTTATGACTAATGTTTAGGGGGTTAGGGTTAGGTTTTTTATTTTAGGGTTAGGGTTTAGTTCTGAACATTTTAGGGTTATGACTAATGTTTATGAGGTTAGGGTTAGGTTTTTTATTTTAGGGTTAGGGTTTAGTTCTAAACATTTTAGGGTTATGACTAATGTTTAGGGGGTTAGGGTTAGGTTTTTTATTTTAGTGTTAGGGTTTAGTTATGAACATTTTAGGGTTATGACTAATGTTTATGGGGTTAGGGTTAGGTTTTTTATTTTAGGGTTAGGGTTTAGTTATGAACATTTTAGGGTTATGACTAATGTTTAGGGGGTTAGGGTTAGGTTTTTTATTTTAGGGTTAGGGTTTAGTTTTTATTTTATAGGGTTAGGCTTAGTTATTTTATTTTAGGGTTAGGGTTTAGTTATGAAAATTTCAGTGTTTAGGACTAATTTTTATGGGTGAGGTTTAGGTTATTTTTATTTTTGGGTTAGGGTTTAGTGCCGAACATTTTTGGGTTAGGGCTAATTGTTAGGGGTTAGGGTTAGGTTTTTATTTTAGGATTAGGGTTTAGTTCGGAACAGTTTAGGGCTAAGTGCTTATATTTTATAGGTTAGGGTTAGTGTTTCATATTTAAGGGTTATGGGATACTTTTTATGTTTTATGGGTTAGGGTTTAGTTCACATTGAAGTTCATCGTTACTTAGAAACATTAGTTTTTTCCTTTTGGCTACCTTTGTTATTTGGTTTAGGGTTCATTGATTATTATAGTTTGATACGCGACATAAATTCTATCCATAAGTAAGCCTTAATAAACTGAATATCATACATTACGCCATGAATGTCAAATTACAAATATACAACAAAGCCTTAATCAACGGAGACATGCAAATCATTCATTTTGGTGTCCGTGATGCCATGAGGATGTGCCACATGGTCGATCCCATCTTCGTGCTTGGCGATCAAGATTTCTTCTACCCCGATGCCTCCCCGCTTCTTCTTCGTCAGCCTCCGCAGAAAATGCGTGACGCAAATCAACACCGAATAAGTCACCCGTATTAGGTATTTGTCCCGGTACATTCCATTGTGTTCCTAACGAGGCATTAGGTGTTGGAATTGGCCCATGATATTGCTGTGAAGGGGTCATTGTGGGCCATGAAAAATGAGCTTGTGTTTCCGCAAAACCACCGAACGATTGCTGGGTTGCAGAAGTATCAGTGTCATGACCCTGAAAAGGATACAGATACATCTGTGTCGGATACTCAGCAAATGTTTGTGGCATGTAATACATTCCATGGCCACGCTCCGCCATTTGTTGGGAATATTCTTCCGCTTCAACAGTGTCCCTTCTTCTGTCTATCCCCTGAGTTTCAATACTTGACTGAAGCATGTGAAACTATTGTGCGGGAAATTGACGCTCTGATGCGGGACCATGTGACACTGGCTCAGTGACTCTCTCTTGCTCTTCGGATAAAATTGTAATTTTTTCCACATAAGGCACGAGATCATCAAATGTGCATGTTTTCCTCCCTTGAGGAGACACCATGTATTGTAATGCCTCCGCAACTTCACCCTGCATTTATAAGGGTAAGAAAATTAATGGCCATCATTAAATAAAAGTTCAAGTTAAAATTTGAAAAAAATTAAAAAAATACCAATGTAGCCGTCTTTGCATTTTCTGGGTCAACAAACATCTTTGTCTTTCGCCTATACCAGACCATGTAGTCCGAGTTAAAACTCAATAGGCCTTCTTGTCGGGGATAAGCGTCGACCCTAAATGCATGGCGATTATTCCACTGCTGAATCATTGGGGCGAACAATTGCCCCCAATTTTCGTCATGTTTCCCCTTTAATGTTATGCCATGAATGTTTAGGGGTTGTTAAGGAGACTCTGGAACTGGTTGCTGCATCCCAAATTGTCTCAAGACTCTGTCCGGTTGGTGCCACTCAATAACTTGGAAACAAATTAGTAGCACCACCGCGTACCACGCGAGACTTCCGACTAAACAAACGGGAGGCAACAATGACATAACGGTTGATGGGAACATAGTAGTGAACATTGTAGTAAAATAAGACATATAATTTTTTATTTTACAAATACAATATCATGGTTCTTACCTCATGACGTTTCATAATATCGAACTTGCGACGAAAAACTTTCACATCATCATTGTCGATATGTTGGTTTCCACGTCGCAGCCACCTACAAAGAATAAAATTTAATATACCCTAAAACCATTTATTCTATTAAAATGAAAGACGCTGTTAAAAATGACTGACTTGTGCCCTAGTGGTGTATTTTCTATTTGGGAAGGAGTCCTCTTTGGAGCCAAGGTGGGACATCGTTCCCATGCCCACAATTGTAGTAAGATGCACATACCTCCGATTGATTTAGTTTTATAATCGGTGGCACTGCACATCTCTCTGTATAGAAAACTAAGTACGGCAGCTCCCCATGCATATCTGCCACATTCTTCAAAGTCACGTAAAAATTGAAGGTACCTTACAGAAACTCTGTTACTGGTTTTGTCAACGAACAAGACACCTCCAATAAATTTCAGTATCCATGCACGGGCAAACCTTCGTACTTGTTCTTCGTCGTCGTCATTATTAATTTGATCAAAATGGCGAGCCAGCCAACTTAATTTAACCACACTACCTCTAATTTCATCTTCTTGTGGTCTGACTCCCAATAATTCCTCACATAAATCAGCTCAATCAAGATTTGTTGGACCGATTAATGGTAAACCATCCACACTTATACCTAACAATAAAGAGATGTCTTGGAGAGTAATAGTACATTCTCCGCATCTCATGTGAAAGGTATGTGTTTCCGGCCTCCATCTTTCTATCAGAGCACTAATTAATGAGACATTTATTTTTAAGTACCCCATCTTGATAATCCAGGCGAAACCAGATTGTAGAAGAAAAGGAAAAATTTGCTCAGGAATTTGTTCTTCCCCTTGATACGTGGGGACAGCTCGTCTGATATGTAATTTCCTTTCTTCTTCCCCATTCCAAACATGTTTTGGAACATGCTTAGGTTGCATCCATAATACATCAGTATCGATGGGGTCAGATTTAATGTTAATATGTGATGAAGATGATGATGAACATGCCATTGCTGCTGCAAAATAAAATAATATTAAATTATGTGAAGAAAACTTTAATTTATTAGTAAACTTTAAATATATAACAATAAATTTGTAAAAAATCAAACTGGGCAATTTTAAATATATTCTATACATAAATTAAAATACATGTGAAGAAAACTTTAATTTATTAGTAATTTTTTTTCTACAATTAACAAATAAATAATTGAATAAAATATAGACTAACAAATTATTTATAATACAAACAAATATTGAAATGCAAAAAATCATTTCAATAATATATATACAAAAATAATAATAATAATGTACAATGTATCATATATTTAATCACTTAAATTTTCTAAAACAAATAATATTAACGTACAAATTAAAACTAACAAATAATATATATACCATTCTAACTAAAAAATAATTAACTCAAATAATATTAAATTATCAACTCATTTATTTAAAATACAAAATTATAATACTAAAAAGATAAATTTACGTGTGTCAAGTGTCTAATATTACAATTATTTATTTAAGTGTCAAATATTTAATATTACAAAAACTAAAAATTTAGGTGTGTCTAAAATTTATAAATATATACCTAAAGCTAATATTAACTCGTGCCTAATACTAAAAAATCTAATATTACGTATCTCATCCTAAAGTATCATCCATGTATATATATTTATTAGACTAAACTATCATCCGTCTAAATATATACCTAATACTACAAAGCTAATATCACATGTATAAAATTTAAGAATATACACAACAACTAAATATATATACACCTAATATTTTTATACTAACTAAACAAATATATAATATTCTTTTCAATTATACTTACTCATACAATTTTTTTACGAGAGGTTAAGTTATAAAATAATTTCTTATTTAAAACTCATAAGAATAATTAGTTTGTCAACCCCTGCATCATATATTTTAATTCTACGAATAATTAAGAATACAATTAATTTAGATTCTATACAACATATGTAGTATACAAATAAAATAAATTTAGAAAAATAATTGAAACAAGTTGATAAGAAAGAATAATTATTTTAGAAAACTTTATATTTCTTGAGTTAGAATATATTTTATTTTACAGATATTTCTAGAATTCATAATAAAATTCTCATTCTTTGATAAAAAAATTAATAATAATATTCTATGCTATGCTGTAATTACTACTAATACTAAAATATTATATACAATAACCAAATAACATCTAACAATATATACAATAACAATAACTAAATAAAATTTTAATTCTAACTAACCAAATAATATTTTCATACTAACTAACCTAACCAAATAATATTTTCATACTAACTAACCTAACATTGGAATATTTATTAATAAGTAAAAAATAATAACACAATAGCTACTCATACGAACTAATTTAAACTTAGAACTTTTGTTAATAATAACTAACCTACTATTTACATACTAACTAACTTAGAATATTTGTTAATACTAATACTAACTAACTTAAACTTACAATATATATTAGCATATTTACTTTGAAAATACATACCAGGAATTTAAGGGCACTTGAAGCACACTTGAAGGATGAATGCACAGAAGAACACAAATACAATAATCTCTCAATCTCAAGAAGAAGAAAGAAAGAGAAAGCAAAGTAAGTTGTGTAAGCGTAAAGAATGAGTTGAACATTTTTTTTTTATAGCTGAAAACTTAAACCCCAACCCCAACGTTCAAATTTTTTTAACGTTAAGATGCTATATAGTATAGCCTTTTCAGAACCTGAAAGCTAAACATATTGCAAGGTGCAGACCATGAAAGCCTTCAACGTGAACCCTAGGTGCAAGCGCTTTTCAGAACTGAAACAAAGCTAGCTAACACGTGAACCATGGGCGCAAAGCTTGAACGTGAACCCACAGTAGCCTATCCCGCAGAACCCAGTGGCGGCATCCCTCAGAACCCTGTCCCGCAACAGCCACTGGCGGTACCACCTGCCGCAATACCCTCTCTCTCCTGTCCCGCCAGCTCCAAGGGCGGGACACCCTCTCTCTCTCCTATCCCCTCCCATCCCGCCAGCAGCAATGGCGGCACCCCTCCCCCTCTCTCCTAGTCAGCCCCTATCCCGCCATTGGCACTGGCGGTTCAAGCTTCCCGCCAGTGTCAATGGCAGCACCCACGTAAAAAATGAACCCCCTCTGTAATTTGTTATAAATGAGACCCCATTGTGTAAATTGTTTCTAAAACCAACCCTCCTTCGTAAATTTGCCTCGTAAGGACGTCAACACAAAAATTTCCTTCCCGTAATGAGTGATGCAATTCAACCTTCCAAGGTGTGGCTAAAAGCTCATTTTATCCCAGCTAGCTATGATGGAAGAATATTGTTGAAAGTGTACCACCGACTGCTGTACCAACTTTACCGCATGTAGAGAGTCTGACCGAGATGCATAAAATATCCCTAAATTGGGTACTCCAAGCAAGTTGCAATCCAACACACAACATTGAAATCTCCACTTTGAGATTATCAATCGACTTCCCCAATATCTCCATAGAAGCCCTTCAACCATTTTCTTGTACGATCTCGAAGAATATATAGCCTGAAACCCAGCTGTACCAGGTTGCCCAAAGCAACTTCCATCCATATGTAAGGAATTGAATGCACTTAACTGATGTATTTTACATATTTCTCTTATTGCTTCCTTTAAAATCTTTCTTGTATGCTTCTACAATTGCCCATGCAAATGAATTCATTACGAGTCCACCACAATACCAAAAAGATGATAAATGGGAGAAGACCTTTAGTTTGCAAGATATCACACAACAATGCTAGGCTCTCCATACCTTGTAGAGGTGGTTGTATAGTCTCAATTTAAAAGCTCTCTATATGTTCGCATTACTAGAAAATATATTTTTAATATTGGATTTTTTTTTATTAAAATCGATGTTAAAATAGCGTGATGATATATTTGTAAATAACATGAGTTCGTTAATATCAGTTTTTGAAAAATAATGTTAAACTTATGTTATTTTACACCGGTTTTTCAAAACCCGATGTAACCCAATGTTGTAAGTCGATGTTATATAAACCGACATTGTGTTTTTTCTCAAATTGAGTTTGTTTCACTCTCTTCTGGCTCTCACTCTCAGCCACTCTCATCTCGTCTAAACCCTTATTTCCAAAACCTTCAAGCAACCTCGCGACTCCAAACCTCATCTGTGCAACTTCAAATCCTTGAGCTATCTCGCTATTTCAAATCCTCACTCTCACCACTTTCATTCTCTATCTCATCTCTGTTTCCATTTCTCTGTGGTGACGCTTCTAACAACTCTCACTCACAATAGCTTCGTTCCTAACGCCACATTCACAACTCACAAGACCGCATAACTCTACAAATGTGGAGGATTCCACCGAAACACGCAGAAACAGCTCTATCTGCACTTTTGAGCCTTATGCCTCATAGCTCCTCCAAGCTCCTCTCTCAAGTCAATCAGCCCCCAAGTCTCCCTTTTTCTTTTTCCCCAACTTTCTTCCATTTTCCACAATTTTTGGTACAAGAGGAATGAATGTTTGTTGTCTCACAATTTGCTTTTTGAACTTTCAGGTTTTGTGCAATGTGGAATGTGACAAGGAGTTCATTTTGTGCGAATACAATAGAGATGTCGACTCTTACAAGTTCATTTCATTTTTCATAATCATCCCTCCTGTATCTGGTTTTTGCTGGATTCAATATGCTTAATTTTTTTAAGAACTCTTTGTTGTCAAGCATGTTTCACTTTTATGAAGTATATTTAGTTAATTTTTTTTTTAATTGGAATCATCCGTTGAGTAGCATGTACAGAAGGAATGTAACATCTAATAAAACCTTAAACCATGTTTGGTATAACATTTAAATCTAAAACATTGGCATTTTCTTTTAAAGGGGATTTATGTAGAGGTAAAGATACAGCAAGTTGGTTGGGTCTGGGAGAAAAATCAGAGAAAGAGAGGAAAAATGGAAGAAATGATTTTCCAGGATGATTAATATTTGGTTAATTCTATGTTTTTTAATCTAAATGGAATTTAATATGTTTACTGGCCTTTTGATGAATGTGGTTGTGTAATATAAAAATAACAAATATTTCATTGAAAACTCAATCTTGAAATGGAGAACGCACAAATATTTAATTGTTTGTTGCTAAGTAGTTCAATTCAGTTCTTACTTCCTATAGACAGATCTGTAATTTATGTATCATGTGTCACTAGAGGAAAAGTAAAGGGCCATTTCAACTGCCAAGGAAACACTGGATGCATCCCTTTGGCCGCTACAAAGTGAGTTAGTTGACAATCTTTTCCAAACGTCCAAATGTTTTAGCAATATATCAATTGTTTAATGTGTCTAATTAGTGATTGGTTCTACCTTGCGATGTAATTGTTATAAGTTTACGATCTACTATTTTGCAAGTGAATGTTTCCATATCTTCAAGGGACAGTTATTGCATTGATGTTGTTCTTCGTTGCTTAACAATAACTGGTGATGGACTTGAACCATATGCATGATCTCAATGATGATTGTATTCTTAGCACCATCATGGCTGCTGGTTTTAAAGGTAGCAATATTATTAAATTAGTGACTAGCATTCGTGAATTATAAGTATGGCTTAGATCCAAATGAGAGGGATGTTGCATATAGCAATATAAGCTTCGCATTTTAGTCCTTGGAAGTTTTTCTTAGGGATACACTTCCTTTTGGCCTTTGCGTTCTTTAGAACAAATTCGGGCTACTAGTTTTAGTAGCTCGGTAGAATTGAAGAGGTTAAATTTTCATGACAATGACAATGTCGGGATTTTTAGGTTATATCTATTATTTGGTCATGATTTTTAGGTTATGGCAAAGGGTTTGGGATAATATTAGGCAATTCGTGATTGGCTTTCATAGAATATAAGACTAGGTCATACCATTCTTGAGCTTGAGTTACCATCACAGGTGAGCTTCCTCGATTTCAAGCTGGAGTTACAATGGAAATGTCCTGTTTGGATGCTTGGTATTCTGACAGAGATGGCACCTTAGAGTGCCCAACAACATACATCGTGAAAGGACTTTGTCGGTGGTGCTGTCTCCCAAAAGTCATTCTTTATTGCATGCAAGTAAGTCAACAGATCGTGGTGACATATATTAACCTCTTTTGTGGGTGAAAACTACTTAAAGTAAAACCAAACTCTTGGTAATTTTTCCTCAATGCGAGTACATTAGTAACCACTTTTGTGCATCATTATTTAGTTGAGTGGTCATTTGTTTCTCAACAAAATATGTACAGAAAGATTTATTTTTAAAAAAATATTCTCTTTGGAATTTTCAGATATTTATTATGTTCTGTCTTATCTACAAGTTTTTGTTTCTCTTATGGGATCGGGAGTCCTGCCTGACTATCATGATACTTTGATAGAGCTGGTTGGCAATCCTGAAACTGACTTTCTTCACTTGTTTAGTCAACAACAATTACAGGCAAGATTATAATTTCACATTTCTCAAAGAAACATTAGAGGCTCTTTGCTTTAAACTTCATCCTTTGTGTGTTAGCCGCAAAGTTATGAGACCTATAGTCGTATTTTTTTCATTATTGTCTTCAACACACATGAGTAATTGGATGGAGACAGACATGATATCTGTTATGAATCAGCCCATACATAGCACAGACAAGGGCAAGGAATTATTAGACAAAGATGAGACAATCATGCATCCAAGAAACAAGATTAGGATAATTTCAAAATTTGTTAGTGCTAGCACCATCTAGGACCTACTAAAGAAATTAGCTTGAATTAGATTAGCATTTTGCTGCCTATAAATGAACAACTCATGTAATGCAAATGCAAGCAGAAATATAATAAAAAAAAAATTCTCTCTCTTAATCCCCCTTTTCTGGAGGTCTCCTAGTCCTCGAATTTTAGGAACATAACAATTTGGTGCTTTCATTGAGCACTGTCACCATGGCTGAAGCAACTCGACCTAAAACAGAATGGAATGCATAGAAGAAGCCATAGTCAAGCTAGCCTCCAACCAACTCCATGTCACCACCAAACTAGATGAACTCATTCAAATCATTACTGTGTTGGAAGCCCGTTAACACTATTCACCCACACCTCCATCTTCTTCCTCTGCGAAGGCACTCCTTGCACACACGCCCATGCCAACTCCGTCGCCACGCCTCGCACTCATGCCACAACACCCCGCACCCTTGCTGGCTCACTTACCAGCAGAGGAGACACTACGGGGAAGCTTGTAGCACCACTTCACCCTACCTTGCCTCTCGAGAACGGCAACAACATCTACCGTGGTACTCGTCTTCCCCTTAACGTGCTCAGTGTAGGTAACGGAGTACTGCATACCATCCTCGGGAAGGTTCTTAAGGACTCTGCGAGCCAAATGGCGAATCCTAAGTTTCATAATGTTCTGCATGTTGTTGCACAACACCACCTTGTGTCCCTTGGCTCCTCTCTTGCCTCCCTCCCACGACCACCGTATCTGCCACCGTCACCTCCACCACCACCACCAGAGTCACCGCCTCCACCTCGACCACGATCGGCGAGGGTTTGCGCTTCGTAGACAGTGAGTTCGGTCGTAAAGGTCTTGGCCGTGTCACCTGCTGCTCCCAAAAGGTGGATGCTTTGACATGCTCCTTTGCCCTCAAGGGCTGCTCACGCGCATTGGCTTTCTTCGAAGCCACCCAAATACATTCTAAGCTTTTGCGTTTTGGGTATGAAACTGATATCTTGTTGCTGACCACTTTACTGGACGTGTATGCCAAAATCGATGATTTCGACGCTACACAGAAGGTGTTTGATAATATGTGCAAGCGAGACATTGCTTCGTGGAATGCCATGATTTTTGGGTTGGCTCTAGGAAGCCGCCCCAATGAGGCTATAGCTTTGTTCAACATAATGAAGGATAAGGGACGGAGGCCTAAGGAAGTAACTGTTCTTGGTACCCTGTTATACTCATGTACCTTTCTTCTTCTATACTCACCCCCTGTTTCAACTTGATTTTCTTATTGCCCACTTTTCTTTTTTCTACACCTCCATCTTTCCATAGTAATCCCAAATCAACATGGCCCAAATTTTCACTCACATGTTATTTTTTTCTTTTTTTCTAAAACCCACCTCGTGTTTTAGCTATTTTTGTTTTTTTTTAATTGTGCCACAGTTTCTTTATGGTCTGGATTGAAGCCCAACACCTTGAGGACAAGGTGTTTTTGATGGGCCAAGGAATGTTATGAATCAACCCATACACAACACAGACAAGGGCAAGGAATTATCAGACAAAGATGAGACAATCATGCATCCAAGAAGAAAGGCACAACACCAGGCCACAATACCTGAAGGATTTCATAACTGACTTTCACAAGGGACACTGAGTTGGCACATGAGTAGTGGCTAGAGGAATATCCTGTCTACTATAGAAGCATCTTTCTGTTAGGATAATTCCAAAATGCGTTAGTGCTACTAGCACCATCTAGGACCTACAGAAGAAATTAGCTTGAATTAGATTAGCATTTTGCTGCCTATAAATGAACAACTCGTGCAATGCAAATGCAAGCAAAAATATAATAAAAAATTCCCTCTCATAATCCCCATTTTCTAGAGGTCTCCTAGTCCTCGAATTCTAGGAACATAACATCTCTTTCCATTTTTTTAATATTACTAAAACACCCATTTTAATAGTCTTTTTATTAATTTTACTATCACAACATCGGTTTTTCCCAAAACCGATGTGATACAGTAACAAAAACAATATTGGATTTGACAGAGTTGATGTTGTTTTTGTTACTATACCGCATTGGTTTTGGAAAGAATCGGTGTAGATTATGATTTTTAACATCGATTTTTATAATCGATGTAAAAAATGACATACTTTTAACGATAATCGTTTTAACATTGTTCAAAATCGATGTTGAATGTCTTCTAGAACTGATGTTAATGACCTATTTTTTAGTAGTGTCGTACTCGTAGATAGTCCACACTTGGAAAAACACACTCATTGTCCATGCCACATGAGGGGCATTTAACACATGCCTCCTTACAAAAAAACCTCCCTGGGAAGGCCATTTGTAGCAATTTTCCATAAGAACATGATATTCTCACGTAGCTTCACTTTCCAAATCCACTTCGAGGAAGAGCCTCATCTTCCCTTAATCATTTATATCCCGACCAAGTGATAATATCAGGGGATGAATGATTAAGCCATATGTGGAAGTTTGTGACGAACAAGACTTGATTGAAGTATTTTTAAAAATTGAAAGATATGAAGTGTTTAAAAATTTAAGGATCAATTAAATAATTTAGGAATCAAGTTAGAAATTACGCCTAAAAGTAAATTATTTAATTAGGCTAAATATTTTTTAATCTCAATAGTATATACTTTTTATTACTTTTGGTCCACATCATTCTTTTAATATTTCCAAACATGTAACATGAAATATTATACTTTTAATGCTTGAAATTAGGATTGAATAATGGTAAACACACTCCGGTTTGAGATGGATTGGGTAGAGACAAAAGAAAAAATGATAAAAAAATAATCAATAAAAATAAGACTCACAAAAATTTATAATAAATTTTAGTTGATAATGAAAAATTATAAGAGGTACTTAATAAATAATAAAATTATGTATAATTTTAGTCCGTGCGTAAATTTGGATTTTGATTACCGTAAAAAAATTCTTTATTTTTCATCCCTTTAAAATTAGAAATAACTATTTTTAATCTTGTAAAATGAACCAATTTTAGTTGTTTTTTTGTGAATGAGAAATTCATAAAAAAAACACCTAGAAACAACTAGGAAAGAAAATACCAATAGCATTCACTATGATGGCGTTACAAATGAAAGAAGGAGCTATATAAAAGATAAAACTCTCCCATTGGAAATCTAGACCATACTTAGTCAAGTGGTCTGCCACTTGATTAACTTCTTTAGGAACATGTAGCCAATAATGTGCCCTTAAAAATTATAAATTCCATGAATAGCATGGACTATAAGCTAGAACAAGGATGAGAATAATTGCATCCTTTGGTTAGGAGATTAATGGCTCCTTGAGAATCAGAGTAAACTTTTATGCATATGAAACCTCTTCTCCAAGCTAATTTGAGCCCATGATAGATTGCCCATAATTCAGCTTTCAGAATAGAACATTCCCCAACTTGAGTAGCAAAATCACAAATAAAAACATCATCCACTTTCCTAATAAGGCCACCACATGCTGTCCCATGTCAGTGACTGAAGCATCACAATTTAGACTAACTTCCCCACACTTAGGTGGCACCCAATGGATATCTTGTTGAACTATAACAGAAGAACCTATCATATTATCCATATAAATCACTTTTTTAGCATCAATAACCTAAAAATATAAGATTGATCCAGTAGTCCGAGAAGGGTAAAAAGAGACCGGGAAGGGGAGAGGTCGATAAAAAAAACTAAAAAAATATAATACCAAACTAACCTACTATCATTTTTAAATAAAAAAAAAAACTAACCAATTAGAATTTATCGATAAAAAATATCTTTCCAACAAAAGAGGAAACTTTATGAACTAAATGCTCAAATGTCCAAGCCTTTTGATTAAAAATAAAATAATTTCTTCTTCAACCGATGAAATACAATATAAAGCCAAAAAATGTGCTCCACTTCAAACCCATAAAATCATTATGGTTGGATAAATTTCTGACAAACCAAACCTGCCAATTAGTCTCAACGAAAAAAATTCCATCCACCCTTCCTTGAATCAGCAAAGCCCAAGCCACCTTAATGGGACCACAATCATGAAACAGATGAAGAATATTCTCCGAATTCAAATGACGCATCGCATACATACATCAATCCGAAGGATCAAGTCTCAAACGTTTATTAGCTTACAAAACACCATGGCTAGCTTTCCATAGAAAATTTTTAATCCTCTTTGCTTCCGTCACACTCATGGGCATTGCTACATGCATCGAGCGAAATTACTGGTACATCCAATAATTTTGTGATTTTTTTGGGAGTTAAATTTGTAACTTTCAGATTAACCAAATGATCTAATAGTCTAATTATGTTATAAAATAAATAATATTATTATATATAACACTAAAAATTTCTAATATATATTTAATACGCATGTAATTTGCATATATAATACAATTTGCATTTTTAATTAGGTAAAGTTTAATAGTGATCATCAACAAATGGTTACATATATAATATAATTTTCTTATTAATTTAAATTAAACATGTTAAATAGCTTATAAGACAATTAACAGACATTGACTTGATTCGGGAGACAATGACTTGATTTAGATTTTAATTTTTTTTTCTTCTACATACAGATTGTTGAACTTGTTCAGTCTACGAAAACTAATGAACTTCGAACGATTTAAAAAGGACTGGTTGTGGCTTTGGGGTGGGGGGGAAGGAGTGGCTTGGAGGGGGGACCACGGGCCAGCTGGACGCGCCTGGGTCCCAGTGCGACCCAAGGCGCCTGTACGCAGGACGCGTCCTAAGTCAAGCCACGTGTCACCTCTACCGGGACGCGCCCCTCGGAGAAGCACATTGTAGTAAAAAATCAGATCCACGATATAAATAATTTCAATTTTAGATAAATAATTTGTAAAAGGAATATCATTTGATATTTTTACTTACAACAAGTTGCAGAAGTTGTGGACGAAGGTAAATGTTTTTGGCAAATGTTGAGTTGAAGCATAGACTTGCAAAGGATGATGAGAAAGGTTGTGTCGTGTCTACGAACACCAAATTGAATAAATGAAACATAAGCTTTCAAAACAGGAGGTTGAATGTCAGAGCTATTATGAAGTTGTTGAACAACTGAGGAAGAGACTTGTAAAGCAATAGAGGAAGCTTAATATTTAAAGAAAGAGGGTGAAGGTCGTAGGGGGTGTGCTGGTTTTGTTTACTGTGTTAAGCATTGTATTTGCATATGTGAAGGAAAGGGGAAATTGGGGATTATTGTTGCATTGAAGCA
Organism: Glycine max; assembly: GCF_000004515.6. Taxonomy (NCBI): domain Eukaryota; kingdom Viridiplantae; phylum Streptophyta; class Magnoliopsida; order Fabales; family Fabaceae; genus Glycine; species Glycine max. The sequence continues at coordinate 20,710,680 of NC_038252.2, read as the reverse complement.
TATGTATTCGATCAAGATTTGAAGTGACAGAGACTGTATGTTGTTTGAACTCATTCTGGATTGAATTATTGTAATGGTATACATGGTTAATTAGAAACTAATGACAACATGATGGTCATTTTATTATGTAACTGTAATTGAATTCTTTGCCTAATAAATAACAATTGAGAATTATGAATATGGTTGATTAGCAACAACAGTTTTAATATTTATATGGTATTGGTAAGACTACGTCTAGGATGGAGAAGTAACTTAAGTGGTTTATGGTGGTCAAATTAACGTCAACCGTTAGTTAGATTTAATATTATATAATTCAATGGTTATGATGACTAACTTGTCACCGTTTGTATAATTTTTTATAATTAACATTTTATTAAATTGATTATATTATTTCCATGTTTTATCCCATGGCATCGGGGTGTTTCTGTTTCGATCGGAGGTGAGACAACAACTTCTCCAACGAGATTCCAGCAACAAGCAGCGGTGACCCAACGACCTTGTCACACCTCGGCAAACGTTCCACCCTCTCCGGCACGGACGACCCCATCATCAGCACCTTCTCCATTTTTTTTATTCTACGCTTCTCCTTCTAATCTTCCTCTTCATATCTTTTTCTTTCTTTTAAATTCTGCATTATCTTCACAACCAGATCTACCGCCCCCAATGGCGGCTCACATCATACGAGCCGGCGTAAACAAAAGTTCTCTTGCTGGTTTAAGACAACCAAAACAATTTGTGTGGGATTGGGTTTGTGGTTCAGATAATTGATTTCAAAGAATGTGATGGTCAAATTGATGGGTTAACATTCTCGGAGCAGTCGCAAAGTGGGAGAAGGAACAAGAGGTTTTTTCTAATGTTAGTTTCAATGTTTCATTGTAGCAATAGTGCAATACCCTTTCAACCTTTATGGTAGTTTATCAATCATCATGACTGAAAAATTGTTACAAAATATTAGTTTATTTTAATTGATTTTTCAATTAAGGAACTTTGGAATTGATTTAGGGGAGGTTGCTGCCTCTTTAGGGAAGGTGAGAGCAAAAGAGAAAGAAGAAGGGAAAAAAGGAGAGGGAAAGAAAAAAAAAAATAGGGTGGGGCGATGCGTCAAAAATTGCTTCCGGCAAGAACATGCGTCAGAGATCGGCGGCATGCGCTATGGAGGGCCTATAAAATAATTTTAATAAGTAAAAACTAAATAACAAGTTCTAGGTAATGCGGCAACAACTATTCTTTTAGGGACTAACATTGAGGCATAAAAATCACAACACAATTTTTCATTGAGGTTATATCCGTCAACATGTACATTTTTTTAAAAAAAAAAAGGTGACCGGTTAAAAAAAATTAAAAAAAAAAACACAAACCTATTACGATAGGTCACAAAATACTGCTTCACGGTAGACCGCCTAGAGGAACAAAGATTGACAAGTTTGGACCAAATGGGAAGACTTGTGTCTAATATAAAACACAAGATAAGAGGAACAAATTTCATCCAATGGTCATTGTCTGAACTCTCAAGCAGTATAAAACATTGTATCCAATACAAAGTAACAAAAGATAACATAATGTAAAAAGAAAAAAACTCCAGCAAAAAATGACAAAAGGATAAGATTGTACTATAAGAACTAAAAAACAATGAAATGATATGATTACTAAAAAACAATGAAAGGATATGATTATTACAAGAACCAAACAATATTTTAAGCTTTATATACATTATTTTATTTTAAATATTCTTAGCTTGTTTTTCATATTATCTTATTTATCTTAGTTATTAGTTATTACATTAAAAAAATGTATTATATGTGTGTGGATGAATTTATTGATGTAGCTACACCAACTATTATATTATTTAATAATTTTATATAGTATGTAAATTTGATCGATTCAAACGTTAAATTATAAAGATTAAATGTCGTTTTTGGTCCTTTATGTTTTAGTGTTTTTTTTCATTTTAATATATTAAATTTTAAAAATTTTATTTTAGTCCTTTATATTTTTGAAAGTTTCATTCCAGTCATTTCTTTCATTTTCTATCAAAAATGTTAATATTCCCATTAATTTTTAAATTTTGAAATAGTTAATTTAAATAGTGACGAAACACCATTATCTTTGTTTTATTTTTAAAATTATATAAACCACTAAAAGAAAGTTATTTTCTAATTTATTGTTATTTATTGTTTCCTTTTTTTTTCATCTCCAATGTCACCTTCGATCTGTGGTCATGGTTGCCGCACCCAACAAATCCACAACCACGGTAACATCCCAAAAAAATAAATATAAATATTTATTATAAAAATAGATATTTAACAAGATTAGAATATATATATATATATATATATATATATATATATATATATATATATATATATACATATATATAGTTTAGATAAGATAGGATATTTGTCTTATCTCCTATTTTAAACATATTAGTTTTACCTTATATTTATAAGATAAGATGCAACAAATAATAGATAATTAATTTACTAAGAATTAGTATAAACAAAGATTAGAAGAATTGAGGGACATCAAAGAGAGAAACAAGGAAACAAAAGTGAGATCAAAACAGTGAAAAAGCATAAGGAGGGAATGTGTCATGACTATAAGATACGTTGCGAGAATGTCTAGATGCTTAGAGAAATCTTCAATCAAGAGGTGAGTAAAACACTTTATTTTCCTTTAAAACTGTCATGATATATTCTTTGAAGATAATTTTCTTATAAAGAATTTGAGATGGTCGACATTCTAAGTATTTTAGATGGATAGTGTTTGAATATTGATGTATTGGGTACGAGTTTTAGAATATTGGGAATTCATGAAAGCCATAAAATTGTATTGTCAAACCCGACAGGAACTCACAAACTAGGGTTTTGCAACTTCATTAAAATTGCTACGTTAATATACATATAATTACTATGAGATAATCATTAGTTGGGATTGGCAAAAAGCTTGTAACTGAAAATGAAAATGTATTGAATGGTTGCCTTGAGAATTCAAGACTCCTCTGATGTGCCTTACGTGAATTATTATTATTATTATTATTGTTGTTATTAATTGGTGCTCATGATTTTATAATTTAAAGATTGATTGAGATGAATCATGCTTGTTTGGTGAGTGTTAATAATCGACTAAATTGTGATAGGTTGGTGATATGATTTAACTAAACTAAATGTCTTTGATATCATGTCTTCTATACATGCAATTGTTTGATAGTATGAGCACTACTAGAAAAAATGTTTTTAACGTCACTATTTTAACATCGGTTTAATAAAAATCGATGTTAAAAAAGTGTGATGACATAATTGTAAATAAGTTGAGTTTGTTAACATTAATTTTTTAAAAAAATTGATGTTGTGTGTCGATATTAACATCGATTTTTATAAAAACCAATGTTGTTTCATCAATTGTTAACATTAGTTTTTGAAAACCGATATATTTTTTTCCCAAATTAAAATTAGTTTCCTTCTCTTCCTTCTCTTTCTTGTTCACTCTTACCCTCACCACTCTTAGTAACGGTGCTGCTTACTCCCTTCCTTCTAGTCTCCTCTCCCTTCTCACACAACACACAAAAACAATGCTGTATTGGGAACTAATTAAACCACGTAATGCTAACAACACCTGCGACGTGCAAAGCAAAATCCTAGCCTCTTGCTCCTCGTGATCTTCCTCAGCGCAATTATACCTTTTTCCTTCTCAAACACCTCATTACTCTTCAATTTCTTCAATGTTCCTTTTTCCTTCTCCAATGCCAGTTTGTTAGGGTTTTTGATTTCGATCTCGAAGGAGGAGGAAGAGAAGCGTGTCGGACAAATCATTAACGGCAACAGCATTCCCGGACTCGAAGGGATGATAACGGATTCCTTAAAGGAGGATCTAGAGTTGAAGTGGTTGACTCAAGGGTCTAACTCGATGGCGGCATGGGAGAAGATGACGGGAGGGTTGTTCGCCACCAAGTTGAGAAAATCCTTTTCTAAAACCCTAATTCGGTCTTCTTTTTCTTGTTCCTTTTCTTTTTCTTCTCTGACGTGGCGCTCGAGGGAGGCATAATCCAGTAGGCACGAGTGTTAGGTGTAGGAATTGTCACACCAGTGGAGGATCGTCATTTTTTGAGTCCCAAAGGCCATTTGCTTTTGTGGTGGTGTCAATATCGATTAGTTTAAAAAATATGACAAAATGAGAGACTTTTACATTACATAATGTACAAACTCATGTTTTTCTATCACTTTTTTTTGTTTGGGTTGTTTATTTTCTCATTTCTTTTTAGACAAGTCATTAACTTTGACAATGTTTTTATTTTTTATTTTACTTGAAGGATTAAAAAAAGGTCAACAACCATCTAAGGTATGCATTGGAGCATATAACTAGAAAAAAAAAATATAGGCTTTTTCCTTAGGTTATCTAGCACATATGTTTTGGCCTATTTTTTTTATAAATATAAGAAGCTTATTAAACTGATCATTATATGGGTTTTAACACTATAAAGTATTATATCATGCATTGTGAAACACCTTGAAATATTACTAGTTATAAATCGATGTTTAATTGTATTTATCGTGTTATTTGATTATATGGTTGACTTGAATGAGTTGAGGTATGGCTTGAATTAGTCATGTGTGAATTTCTTGATGTGGATGCTGAGTTATGTGAAGTTTTGTTGAACTAAGTTGAAATTATGAGATTTCAAATTTTACCTAAACCTATTCCAGTAAAATCATGATCCCGGATTCAATAACCATTGGATTGTCTTCAAATTTTGTCTGGAGCTTCCTAAGACATCTCTGCACAGTCTGATCGTTGGGATTTTCAAAATAACAACTTCTGATGTCTTGCTAAGTGAGAAGAGCACGCTAAGCGCAATTCCAACCCGAGAGGAAATTGCATTGAGCGAGAATTGGCCCGCTGAGCGAGCCATAGTGTAGAAGAAGTTGCGCTAAGTGAGAATTTGTGCCCTGAGTGAGAAAAGTGGACTCCCTTTTAGCGAGATGAGCTTGCTAAGCAATATTTGCATATTATAAATACGTTCCTCAGCGTGAAAATTATGATTTTTCACTCTCCTCTTCTCCAAAATGCCACCCAAACCCTAACACCTCCTTCTCCACCACCCACGACCACCGGTGGCTGCCACGAGCTGCCGTTGCTTGTCGTCGAACCCCCACACCAAGAGGAACATCTTAATCAGAGCAGAATCCTCCTCAAGGATTCGGTGGAGAAAGTTCCCCCAATCCTCCATTTCAAAGCTTCTCTGAGGTAATCTTGATTTATGAGCCCTTCTCCTAGTTAGTTTGAGTTCCTCTTGTGTGTTAGGTACTGTAATAGGGTGTTTTAACACTTCCTTTGAAAAACCCTTGAAAATGAGACATTGTAAAAGTTATCTTTTTATAACATTGATGTTATTTTCGTGACCTTCACTGAATCTCAATCACATTGGCATGAGCGGAATTTCAAAATGATGTCTCCTTTTAGTAGAATCTGAAACACCCCTCAGCCCTTTATGTTTTGACAGAGGTATTTGACTCTGAATGTTGTCATTAACCTTGTTTCTAAAATCTATATTAAATTTCCTTCAATTTGGCATATAGAACCTTGTGTTTGGAGTGACGAGCGTGAACGAGGGAGACCTTTGAGCGACGCAAAGAGGAACTGAAGGAGAGCTCGCGATAGGTAAGGGGAGTTTATTATAGTTTACAATTTTTAATACCATAGTTGGGGTTAGGGAACCTAACTATGGGGATGTATGTTTGTCCTTGTTGCATGCTGGTTTTCAAGAAAACAATGTTTTTGACTAATGGAATGCGATATATCTATTATTGATGAATAACACTATTGTTTATTAGACTTGTGTGGTTTGAAGACCTGGGAAGTGTGAATCTCAAGCATGAACTATAGATGTATGTATATGCGGAATGTGACTTATTGTTGATGTTGCTATTGATGACATTAATTGATATGAGATGAGGTTGATGTTTATGATGATATTGATATGAGATGATGTTGTTATTGATGATTATGTCAATATGAGTTGATGTTGTTATTGATGATTATGTTAATATGAGATGATGTTGTTGTTGTTGATAATGTCATTGAGATGAGATGATGTTGATATTGAGAGTGATATAGAGATGAAATGTTGATGATGTTGAAAATACACTGTGATGATGTGTGTTGTGTATGTACATGGAGGGTGCATTGACCTTGTTGGATGTCCCTGGTGGGGGAAATAGAGTGGTAAAAGAGTTTTAAGCATCTCTGGAGGGAGATGACTTAGAATATATAATTATCCACAGTCAATGCATTGATGGTGCCCATGTTTCATATGTTGTGTGATGTGTATGTACATGGGGGTGTAGTGACCTTGTTGGATATTCCTGCTGGGGGAAAAAGAGTGGTTAAAGAGTTTTAAGCATCTCCGGAGGGGGATGACTTAGAATCTTTAATTATCCACGATCAGCGCATTGATAGTGCCCATGTTTCATACGTTGTATATTGTGTATGTATATGGGGGGATGCAGTGACCTTGTTGGATGTCCCTGGTGGGGGAAATAGAGTGGTTAAAGAGTTTTAAGCATCTCTGGAGGGGGATGACTTAGAATCTTTAATTATCCACGGTCAGTGCATTTGATGGTGCCCATGTTTCATACTTCATATGACATGAAAATAGTATAAACTTTGTCAATAAGTACTTGTAGTTTCTTATGAGGAGGAATACTTGTACTTGGGGGCATGCCACTCGATTTGGAACTCCCTTAAGACTCAGGCTGATCACCGTGAGGGGGGGGGGGGAGGGTTGCCTGTGCACGACAGGGTGACCTTGACACTTACTGTCTAGTTTTCCTAAGTGAGAGTGTCGTGTGAACACGCTTAGGTTATTTCCTTGGGGATGGTACCACATTGCATTTGAGAGTTGAGCTCAGGTGCATGCATCATACTGAGCATGATTGATTAGAACTATAGACTAATGATGCCTATTTGTTGAGTGTGTATTGGACTAGTGAATGTTTGTGTTAACTTATGATATTTTTTAATGTTTTCATACTAATTATGGTTATTTGATCTTTGAATTAATTTCTTTTATAATAAACTCACCCCTCGCAATTTTTGTACCGTGTGGTTGGTACCTGTTATGATTGCGAACCCTTGTTCGTGGGAGTAGAATGACAACATTAGAGTACGAGAATTGAGATTCTTTTGTGGAGCTGCTGAGCCGACGTGATGACATTGGGATTATTTTGGGAGAAAGTTGTGTTTTGTTAATCAACTCCTCCATAACTGGTTACATAATTTTTTTTGTTGAATTGAGGATGTAAATGAAAAATTTAATTATATGTATGAACAAATTTATTTTCCATTATGTAAATGATGTGTACTGAGTTACTATATATATATATATATATATATATATATATATATATATATATATATATATATGTATGTATGTATATATGTATTCACTTAAGTAATGGTGCATTGTTTGGTGAATGTATATCGAAAAAAAAAGTTACTTTCATTTTTCATAAGCAAATTAACGGAGTTTTCATTTAAAATTTGAAAATTCTCACAGTTTAGAGTGGTGATATCATAGCGACGAGGCAGGTCGTTACACATTGTATTATTGGTATTTTAAATTTTCTTCATCATGTAAACTAGTTTATACAAGGCAAACTAGTATATGTTGATGATCAATTGATCATGAAGCCTCATGCATTCTAAATTGGAGAAATATATGTTTTGTTGTTATGCATAGATTCAATTTGTCCAGGCTTCCAACTGTCTGTGGTGAATTATTTTTAAAATCCACTTGTGAACAATATTCAAATTATTTTCTAATGATTATTATCTAGGATAGTGACAAAGCATGTGCGAGAGTTTTAGATAAAAAGTTCTACAAAATTTCCTAATATGAAAATATCATATGTCTGAACAAAAAAAATATAGAGATGGCAACAATTTGGGCACGTCCAATTGAATGCCTCTTGTACACATTCACACATGACAACACCTAAGTTAGCTGGTACCTGTTAAGCTGTTTTTGTATGGTGAAGATTTTCTACCCCTTAAATTAGGCATGCAGTGAAACTGCTATTTTCCTTTGTAGATAATGGATTTAAGCCTTAATTTGAAAGAAAACCAGGGAAGGGTTGAGAGAAAGAAAGATATATTCACATTTTGTACTATATTCTACATCTTTTCATGTTTTCTTTGACTATTGAGTGTGCTTAGTTAACATATGACATCTTTTATTGTACTATTGTGGTTGATGAATTTTTTTTTGCCAAGTACTAAAATTATGTGCAAGCTTGCATTTATTGTTGAACAAATCTTTAGTCTTGCATGTATTAGAGTGGGTTGCACTCCTATGATCAAATTGTATTGATTCTTAATTTCTCAAGCTCGAGGGATTTTTTTAACTATGAGATGCTATAAAAAATTTTTATTGATGTGCAATATCTATTGTATTCTTAATAAATTCAAATGGAAATTTGTTTGGCATGTAGTTTAGGACTGACATAATTATGTCTCCCATGTGTTACTTTACTTCATACAACTGTTATGGGGAAAACTCTGCTACTTGCTTGACATCAATATAATTATTAATATTGTTGCTTTATTGATGATGGAAATGTGAATTTCAGAATCACAAAAAATTTATCACACGTCAAAAGTGTGTTGATGCAAAGAAAGCTCTCAATATATATTGATTGCAGTTCAACTGCAAAGCCAACTCTTTTTCATTTACCATAGTTTAGCCATTGATGTTACAGGCTATTTGAAAGATGTGATCTAAGACATATAAGAAATGGTTAGTAGTTACCCAAAACATAGTCTTTTTCTAGTTGTTTCATTAAGCTAAAATTAAAAATATTCTTTTACTAGGTGTTTTCTTTAATCTTTATAATTTCTCATACTAACTTGTAATTAGTTTCATGGAGGTTTGCTGCATTGATTTCCTTAATGCCATGATGTTGAGAATGCAAACTTATTTTCAGAGTTAATTGGAAAACACCCAATGCAACTAATAATTGTTATTCTTTTAGGATGCTATAAGCAATACGAGCATTCCAAGGGTCCAAGTTGCTACTGGAACATCAAATCATTGGTTCGCAATAATTTTTTTGAAGTTCGCTAGCTGCTTCATGTTGCATTTATTATATTAATATTATAGTGTCTTAGTTTTGTTCTTCATGGTCACAGGATTATGTTTTTAAAAAAATGGATCACGAAGAAAATGGTTCTTGTGAAACAAAATATTTTTTTAATTATGCAAAAACTACATTAATATCGGTTCTAGTGAAAATTGATGTTGTAAAGCACTTTTTACATCGGTTCTAATGAAAATCGGTGTTGTAAAGCACTTTTTATATCGGTTGACGCTAAAATCGATGTTAAAAAATAGTTTTCAACATCAATTTTAAGAACTAATGTTGAAGCTTGTCACTATTAACATCGTTCAATTCAACATTGGTTCTAGAACCGATGTTAAATTTCTTCTAGAACCGATGTTGAATGCCTTTTTTGTAGCACTGGAGATTGAGATAACTTCTTCAAGGGAGGAGTATATCTCCACATGAAATTGAGCTAGTGTTCCACATAATTGAGATTAAGATAACTTCTTTGATGAAGGAGTATATCTCCACATGAGATTGAACTGATGCTCGACATAATTGAGATTGAGGTAACTTCTTCAAGGGAGCCTACCTCCACTTGAGATTAAGTTGGTGCTCATAATTAAGATTGAGGTAACTTCTTCAAGGAAGAGGTATATCTCCACATGAGATTGAGCTGATGCTCCACATAATTGAGATTAAGGTAACTTCTTTGAGGAAGGAGTATATCTCCATGAGATTGAGTTGATGCTCCATATTATTGCCTTTATGTTCATAAGAGATTAAGGTAACTTCTTCTAGGGAGGAATATATCTCCACATAACATTGAATGCCTTGAAATTGATTGATTTAACATTGATTTATTGTGATATTATTAATGATTAAATCATTGCTATGTGAAAGGCTTGTGTGATTATGCTATAATATCTTATATGAGAAAATTATTATTTTAAGATATTTATATTATTACTTAGGTTATTTTTTAAGAATGTGGGTATCATGGTTGATTTTTTCAGTTGTCGTGCCAACTGAGAACAAACACTATTTCCGAAAATATTTTATAATTGTGTGTCTTGTTCACGAGGATTATATATCTCATTAGTTAATGTTGTTTTCAGAATATAGAGACGAAATCATTGGGACTAAGGAGGCTTGAAGAATTTCTATCTCATTTATCTAGTTCAATTTTAAACCGGTTAGGATTTATTAGAATAAAAGGGTCATTTATGGTTGAATAAATTTTATTGTTTCTTATTTAGGGTCATTAGTAGTCGTTCGAGTTTTGGATTTCATGATTCGATTTATACACAAATGGATTATATTCTATGTTTTAATATATCTGGAGTGTTGTTTCAAACCTTTTTGGCTTTTGAAATTTAATCTTTAGTGAATTTTATATACAATTTATTATTGTAACTAAGGACGTTACTACCATACCCACCGACATATTGCAACCTCATCAATGATGAAGATAAAGGGGGGTGACAACCAAACCACATGGTGCATCAATTTTGTGTGGTGGTGGTGAAATAGCCTATTGTAGAAGAACCCCAAAATGAAGGGGTTCTTGGTAATGAATCTCGAACTCCTCATCAGCAATAACCCCATCATAGTCATCGTTAGCAGCATTGAGTCTCATCTTGATCTCCCTGAGCTTCTTGATGGCCAAACCTAGAGTAAGCTTATCTGGTACTTAAAAGTCATTGATAAACCTTAGGGTTTGGGAGACATAGATGTAGAAGATATTGTGGGCCATGGAGAGGAGTGCGATGGGGATCTAATAGTGGTAGGATTGGAGGTGTAGTGATTGTGCTTGGGCTAGGAAGACGTGGCCTAAGAAGATGAAGAATATATGGAAGAGCTTGTGGAGCTCCTTCTTTTGGAGGTCAAATGCACACTTCTTCTTGAGGGTTTTCTTGAAGAGGAGAAATGCCTCTTGTAACGATAGCATAAAATTATATAATTTTTAAATTAAAATAAAGATAATGACGATTTTAGTCGTGATTATTTTAAATTAATTATTTAAAATTTAAAAGATAATAGAAATACTAATGTTGTTAATGAAAAATAAAACTTTTAAAACTTAATGTATGAAAATGAAAAAACAATAAGCCATAAAGAACTAAAAATAACATTTAGTCAATTATAAATATATATTACTTTGTTATTTATGTTAAATATTACAAAATTTAAACATTAATAAAATCATGATCAAATAATTCATATTTAATATATATATATATATATATATATATATATATTTATATATTTATATATAACAATGATTTTGATCTATATTAATAATGTATCAAATAGTTTTTTTTATTGATATAAAATTTGATAAACATGGTCAATGTGAATTAACTTTTTTCAATTCAATGGAGAATTTTGAAATAAAGTTATTCAATTGAAAAATATTAAATGATGTAATAGTAAGTGTAAATAACACATATAATTCATCCCAAAAATTAACAAAAAAAAAAATCAAGCTCTGAATCAGAGGTTGCATATGCACAGTGTGTTGGTTTTCGGCTCGGACACGGCCGAAGAAACAATGTCCTTTTGTCCCAAATGTTGAACACTGCAAACCCAATCTATGGTGGAAGGAATGAAATCCACGCAACATATCTCAATTAAATAATGGTGAAGAATTGGTTTTTTTATTTATTAAATAGCATTTGAACTTTTGTGACTCACGAAGAGTACCCTTTTTTATCCCGATGATGAAGAGTACTTGGCATTTGGAAAATTAAAAAATGGAGAGTGATTTGAGAGGAGTGAGACAAGAGAAAACAATGAGTTTTTATTTATTTATTTTCAAAAAATGACAATATATTAGTATAATATCCGTATAATAAATTTATTGAAACAAAGGAGTATGATAAGTTTTTTATTTAGAAATTTTGGTGTAAGGTTCTTATGTATTTCAATTAAAAAAGACTGAGTATATTAATAATATATGTGCGAGATTTGCTAATGTACTTGCATTTTTTTTATAAAAAAAATTAATAACTTTCATCAAAATATTTAAGACAAAAAGATTATTATTTGTTTAGTTCATTTATTTTCAGGACAATATAGTAATTTAGTGTTTAATATAATTTAAAAATAAAATAGTTTCTCTCTCCTCTTTCATGTACCAATTCCCTTTTCCAGTTACATTTTCTTTTTTCTCTCTCACCCCACCAATCATGCCACCGGCTACAACAGTAACAACTCCAATCTAGTAATTTACGTTTTAAGAAAAATAATAGAAAGTATTTAATCAAAGGATTTGATTCCTCTTCCAAATCTCTGTTCATGAACAATGGGTTCATCTCTGAAAGCTTTTCTCGCACTTCCACGGTGATGCTCTTACCCCTTTTCATTTGAAGATGTTCATGATTGGGCTCTGTAGCCTTTGCGACCTCTACTCAACGAAGCGATGCACCGATGTCGTCAGAGTAACAAAACTGAATGGATGGATGTAGTTGATTGAATTTTTATTGTAGTTGAACTATTTACAATTTTGTGGACTGCAAAACTGGTACCAAATAGTTTATTGAAAATCTAGTGTTCATCTTCTTTTTTTCGGATTTTGTGATTGAACTGCATTAATCATTGTTGAAATGGATCCTGAACACTAGTTTAGGTTTGGAATAAATTTTAAAAGTGTGAAACTGAAGAAAGAATTAAGGGAGCTTGAAGAGAAGGACATAATAGATGGGGTCCTTGCAGCCACATTAGGTTTGAAATTGAGTAGAATTTTGAGATTGAAACTGATATGCATGGAGAGAAACAAGATTAATATATATATATATATATATATATATATATATATATATATATATATATATATATATATATATATATATATAAAATTACTCTAATACCTTGAAATGAGTTAATTAAAACAAAAAGAAAATAGTGGGTTTTTGTTCCTAATATTTTGGTATAGGTTGCTAATGGACTCATGCTGAAAGAAAGAGAAGAGTTTTTTACATGTTACAGGTTGATAATTGTGATTGGAAGGAAAAAAAGAAAATATGTTTATAATATATAAATTTTGAGCTACAAAGTCCTACACTGCCATGTCACTTTACTAATCTTTGTCATATGAGCACAATTGCTTGTGTCAAATTGCAAATCCAATTCTCTTTCAACTACAATATATGTATCGTTTAAAGGAGAAAACGAAAAAAACATGAACACAAAATATTAAACTGAAACAGAAGTAACTACACATCCCACAAACTAAGTAACAAACACAAATTGGTGTAACCACAAACTAAGTAACTACACAAATTGCTGTCTTTCTTCTCCATCTCTATCACTCTCAAACCATCTTCTTCTCCCACATTGCTATCTCCTTCTCTTTCTTTCTCATTTTTTTATCATTCCTTCTCCTTCAATATTTTTGTTCTAGTGTTCAGAAATTCATTACATTCTCCATTTATTTATAACTCTCAAACTATATTCATTGTTAACCCTTACTCCAATTAAATTAAAGAAGTAGGAGAAGAGTGGTGATAGCAAAGTGGTATGAGTACAGTGTTAGCAAAGGAGTAAAACGGATATAGAGTGTTAAAAAAGGATAACATTTCAAAATTAGATGTTATTGGGGAATGCCTAGTAACACCCCAAGTTTTAAGTATTAGGAATATACCATAAGAAAAACTCTTATTAGGACTTTGTTATATTATTTTTAATGTATTATTATCATACTTATTATTTTTGTTATATTATCGGTTATGTCTTATGTGAGTGCATGTGTTCCTGTAAGTGAGCACTTTCTTGTACATTGTATCTTATGTATTTGATGTTATTATTATTATTGTTGTTGGTATAGTTATTATAACTATTGATGTTGTTAATATGATTGTATATGGTATTAATGTTATTATTTAATATTTATTATTATTATTATTATTATTATTATTATTATAAAGAGATGTGAAGAGAGTAGCCAGAAAGGTGATTTTAATGTGAAAAATGAGTTATGAAAGAAGATCGAATTAGACTTATGTGTCTTCATAAGAAATGTAGCCCTATGTGTTAGATAACCAATGGTTTTGAAATCACTCAAAAATAATGTGTATAACTCATCATATTGCTATTTTAGTGAGCACATGTTAAGTTGTCAGCGTTGTGTGATAAATTCATCTTCTTCCCAAATTTAGGCATTGTAGGGGATTAATGTAGCTTTTGAGGTCAACGTAGAAGTTATAGATGATTGTCTTATCTTTCACACAAGATAGGAATAGACTTGAATGAGTTAGTATAACTCCGATCCAGATATAGCATTTATACTATACAAAGGTCATATGAGTGTGAAAGGAAATAAAGAAAGGAGGTAGTACCCCCAAGAACTTAAGAAATGATATACAAACTATAGTTGTTAATAGAAATTTGCTATAATAGGAAAATGATATAGATTTTGGAGGGATTGAATAGTGTACTACTTAGTCGAGTGTGCTTAAAGATGCTTGTGATTGAATTATGTTTTGGGAACAATGTTTATTTTGACTATGAACATGATTTTATGTATATTGAAATGAGTGTGACACATGTGATGCATGATGATTATGTGTATGAGATGTGGATGAAGAGATGCAATGGTACATATAAGTAAGATTTGTAATGTTTAGAGAACCTAGTCGATGTGGGATAGGATTCTCCATGTTATGTGATAAGTGAAACCATGTGCCTCCTATTTGATCATTCATCGTAAATATGCATATGTTTTTAAGATGAGGGATGTGGTTGAGTTTTACTGGGAAGGGAATGAATGAGTTGTAGTATGACTTTGTCCTTGGGGGTATCTAGTTTGGAATCTCCATGGGACTTATGTCAATCTCATGGGTTGGAGTATCCTTGCAAGACTAGGTAACCCTAACATGCCGCTAGTAGTCTCGTCTCGATGAGATTGTAGTAATAGAATCATGTGGGTTCATTACAACATGTCCTCCCAAGCTTCTTTCACAAATGTTTTTCTAGTACCACATGGATATGGGAAAAAGAAAGCAATGTGAATTGTCTAACTTGTGTGTTTTATTAAGTGGATGCCATGTGTGGCTTGTGTTGTACTTATGTTATTTGTGAATGATTCTAACCATAGTTATAAGGATGTATATGTATCTATATGTTAAACTATTGTGGTGACTTGTATGGGATGGAATGTAGCTTTTAAGGGTATGATGAAAGATGTATCTTGAATGACACTGTGTGAGTATAGGCTAGAATGAATATTTCCTTTGAGCAAAGATTGATGTAAGGTGAGTGTTTGAGACTAAAACTGAGTAAGGGAAGTGAGGTTATCACAAGAGAGAGATAGAGAGTTGTAAAATTAGCTTATTTTTTAAAGAATGAATCTTAAGATATTAGTGAAAATGAACTAGTGTAGTAAGTGATTGCAAGGGATAAGTTAGAGGAAAGTGTTTATGATCAATGGATGTAGACCTAACCTTATAAATGTTAGGGTTTGATAGAGACCCAGTGAGAGTAAAGTCACGAGAGACAAATGATTGGGTTGTTCTGGTAAAGGAGTCTAACCCAACCTTAGAGTCCTTAGAGTCCTCGCTCGGACATTATGTCTCATCCTTTTAAGTTCTCTTATTTTTAAGAAACATGTGATTGCACATGTTGTTAGAACATTAAGTCTTGTTATGGAAGACATAATCTACCTATGTTTTTTATTTGGCAAAATTACAAAATTGGTCCCCCACTTTATCTCCAATTACGGATTTGGTCCCCCTATAATTTAATTCACAAATTTGGTCCCCCAGTTTTATAAATTCCTACAAAATTGGTCCTGAAAGCCTGATTTGGACGTTGACCGTTAATCTCAGACATTGACTGCCACGTGTCAATGCCACGTGTCAATGCCATGTGTCAACGTCTAAGTGGTTCCCCGTAAAGACTTCATTTTTTGTAGGTAAAATTGCACTTTTGGTCCCTCAGTTTTACTCCAATTTCGATTTTGGTCCCCCTATAGTTTAATTCACACATATGGTCCCCCAGTTTTATAAATCCCTTTATAAATTGTTCCTGCAAAATTGATCTTTTGAATAGTTTAGCCACTGGTGCTAGAGATATGGTAGGTCTTGATAAATCTCGCACTTCTTTTTCATTTCAAGTTTTTCACTCACTTGGAACCCAGAGAAAAATCACTCTTTGTCTCTCTCCCACTTCCGGGGTTGTTCAACTTGGAAAAGTGGCGCATGAATCCCAACCTGGGTATGAAATTTTCAGATCTCTTACTTTAACAATAATAACTCCCTCTTTTTTTTTTCTTTTTTTGCTCCCGCATGCGATATGATGTGTATACGACTGTTTAAGTGACCTATGTATGACAATGATATTTTTGTTTGAAATTTGAAATACAACTTCTCCAGTAATGAAAATTGGCTGAATTTATAAAAGGATTTAGAAAATTAAGGGACCAAATGTGTGAATTAAATTATAAGGGGACCAAAATCGAAATTAGAGTAAAACTCGGGGACCAAAAGTACAATTTTACCTAAAAAATGAAGTCTTTATAGGAAACCACTCAGATGTTGACATGTGACATTGACACGTGGCAGTCAACGTCTGAAGTTAACGGTCAACGTCCAAATCGGGCTTCCAAGACCAATTTTGTAGGGATTTATAAAACTGGGGGACCAAATCCGAAATTGGAGATAAACTAGGAGACCAAAAGTATAATTTTGCCTTTTTATTTTTATGTAATTCATTTTATATGATGTATGAGACTCTTGTTACAAGTGAGAAATTTTATTTATCAATATTGTAATTATGTTGTAATTTGTATATTTATTTATTAGCTTCCACATCATAACGTCGTGTAAATATATTTTTAATTTTCACGATCTAGGAAAATAAACATAGTTACAAAAATATCCTTAGGGTGTTACACACCCAATGTGTGATGCCCACGGATACATGCTTAAGACCCTGGTATCACGCTGATTACATTTTCCACCACCATACTTTCTCTCAAAGGTTACCCTGCATTGCACAGTAATATTTTTACTTTTTTTTGTTTTGGAAAAGTTAACAAACTGGCAATTGTTTTTATTTCTTATGATATTAATCATTTTTTATTTCTCAAATGGAGTTTAATATACCACATTATTGAAAATCTATGTTTGTATCTACGTCTTTTGAGTCTAATCCTAATCAGTTCAAGAACACTAGACAAGATATCAAGTAGTTTCTCATGTCCAAGTTTTGCCATCCTTTTCTATTGTGGTAATGTTCACTCCTTATTTTTATTATTTTTCATTTTAAAGATAATTGTCTGCTGGTATATTGCATTTGATTTAGCGTTTTCTTTTTTGTATGCCATTGTTTCCTTTTTTGTCAATTTTAATTCAAAATGCCCACTTTTTTAATATTTGTTACGTGGGTCAATTTTTAGTTATTGATAAAAAAAAAGACAAAAATGAGGGTTATCAAATTGTATACGTAAGAGTAATTAAATATTTCATTTATGTTTATTGCTTGTAGTTTATACACATTTTTTTCTCGTATTTTAAATTGTTTCTTGAAATGCTACCTTTTATCAATTAATTCAGTTGACTTTGTTTGGATTTTTTTGTGGACGAAATGAATGCATTTTTGGCAACTAAAGGTGGTAGTCGTAATTCAATTTGCAAAAGCCAGGCATATCAAAGTTTTTGTTTTAATGTTACCTTTTTTTCTTATTTCACTTTATTTTGTCATTTCATTTTAATTTTGTTGTAATCTTTCAACTTTTAGGAAAAATTCGGTCTCCCAAATATAAAGTGCATATCCAAAATAATTTTGCTCCAATATTTCATCTCAAGATCTTCTTAACATCTTTAGTTATATTTAAAGTCTTTTCCTCGAATTTGAAAAAGAAAGATTCCTTTGTCTTCAAAATTTTATCTGGATCTTCACTAATTAAATTTTGTGTTAGTCAATTTAAGTTAAACCAAACCGGCTTCTTGGTAAATGTTATTTTATTATATTTAGAAAACCCACCTATATGTCTATTAAGTCCTTAATTTGTGGTTTAACTAAACAAATTGTGAAATATATTTTCTCTTTAAATTCCCTTTTTAAACCCTACAAGTGGAGGAACCCATCACCAATATTTAATATGTATCAGCAGAAAAATATTAAACTAAAGTTATAAAAAAATTATAAAAACAAAAACTACGAGTATTGAAATTTGAACCCGAAGTCCCGAACTGATAGGTCAAACCAATTTGATGGTGAATTGAACCTTTGACTAGTTTGGTCAAGTCACTCGTATTTTTGAGTTATACTAATTATTTGTGTGTTATTGTTTTATTGAACAGTTTTTTTTATTACAATATCAGTTACCAGCATCATTCGCATTAACGATCAATAACATTGCCATGAAGTAGTTTTCCCTCTGTTTGAATACACGGGTTTGATCCTTTATTGTCACTCAAAAACGTATCATACATACTTAGTGGACTTACTCAGTTATGTTGTTAGCTCCTTTTCACCAACAAATAGTAGCTAAGCAACACATAATTATATAAAATTTAAAATCATTTAAGAGCATAAGCGTGTGTATACTTTCCCTACAATTCATAGATAGATCTATACTATTTAGTGGGGTGGGACCATCTCACACCTACCAACTGTCAATAACTTGATGGTAACATCAATTGAAAACCCATAAGATTTTGCAAGAGATATTTTTTTATTGGTTATTAATAAAGTAAAATGATGACAAACTATTTTAGAGTCAAAACCCAAAAGCATTATTCCGTGAATGTGACACTACTTGTTGAAGAGTGAAGGAAACGGTAGGAAGCTAATTCGTTTGTGATGGAATTGGAGTTTGGAGAAGGAAAGTAAGAGAAAGAAACTATGATGATGTTTTGGGTAGTGGCAACATTGGGATTGGATAGATTAGCTTCTAAGACAAGGAAAAATCAATAAAATGGAGTAAGAAAGAGCATAGTTAAGCTTTTTCTTTCTTTTTCCTTTCTCAAGCCTAGTGGTATTTTTTTTACTGCTTCCTCTTCATCTTCCTTAAGCTGCAACATTTCTCTTTGGTGATTGCTCATATTGGCACATGTTACATGCAATGCATATCCTTGTTTTACTTGAAGAGTCATATTAAGGTTTGTACAATAATCAGCAATTGTTGAGGAGCTGAGAGAACTCTTCTTAACATGACAATCTTCTGTGTGTTGCTCTTTCTGGGACTCTTGTGGGCTGAAATTCATGTGATTTCTTCATTCACTGATACTCAAGACGGTAATGTACCATGCCATCCCTTTTCTTGGTCAAATATTTCCATTTTGTCCCTTTGGGGTGTCATCTTCTAAGTATAACTCATCAAGAGTTACGGAACGAAGTATTAAACTGGTTGTTAGATTTTGATTACCAAATCTAAACATGATCTATAATAGTATCTCATCCTTAAGAATATATATGGTCCCCTTTTCTTGAATCATCTTCTATTCAGTAGTTACTCATTTCTCATGATCTGATTTGAACCTAATATGATCGTGACTATGATATCTAACAAGAATGTTTTATGCACAAAAGGGTTAGAATGTTTGTTTTATGCGAAAAAATAAAATATTTTTTGGACTACTACATACTTTTAGCTAGGAATTTGTGCATATGTTTCTGCTTTATATTGGACCTTTAAAAAGGCAGTATGTGATCAAATGTTCATCAACCACATCAATGCTATGAATGATTTTTGTTACCATCTACTTGATGGGGGGAAATTATTTATTGACCTAGTAATAGTGAATAGTTCATCCTGTAAAGAAAATTATGAATTTATTAAGGGATAGATTGATTCCAGTTCAAGTTCAGTCGCTGCCGTATATATGGATATATGTGAAAATATTGCCTACCTAAAACAACACTCCTTTTGTACAAGTGTTTTTATATTCTCTCCAAAGTTGATTTCCTATTGATCATGTAGGCTACTGATATTGAAATCATGTAATTATCCTATAGCCTGCTGAGTTAGTTGTGAACGTTAGCATTTCTTCTAGTTGTGTTATGTTGCATTCGTTCTTCTGTCTAAAATACAAGCATTTACATTTATCTACATTACAATTGAACATGATATCAGTTGAAACCTTGGCTAGCACTCACTCTTTTTAGTTATTTTAAACATAAAGACAAAAACAAAGACCTATAAAAGTAGCAACTCTTATGTACGAATATACTGACTTCTTAGACATAAAAGTCATACCATAACAATAGCCTTATTCTACTAAGTGAGGTCAGCTACATAGATCAACCATATGCATAACCCAAATTAGGCCACTGTTAAACTTCTTGGCAGGAAGAACTTATATTGATTTCTCCTTGGCTATTATAGTAAGCAGAAAATTCATGTAGCTTATAGAGCATTTTCGGTTGGTCAACTACTCAACATTGTAACAGCTCACCCTGGCTGAATAACTGAAGCTAATCAAAGAGACCATTAATGAAATTAAAAACTACCATATTGTGCTTTTGTTCTGTGCATTTTGTTTAATGATTATGCATTTCTGTTGCAGTTGTTGCACTTAGATCATTGAAAGATGTATGGCAAAATACACCACCCAGCTGGGACAAGGCAGATGACCCCTGTGGAGCACCCTGGGAAGGAGTGACCTGCAACAAATCAAGGGTTACTTCATTGTAATAATTCAGCAATTAAACGTTATTGATCCTTGTGTTTCTTAGTATGTTGATTTCACCATCCTTTTAATCACTTTTCCAGCTACTAATTTTAGAAAAGTACTTTGTCTTGTGCATTTTAAATATAGGGGACTGTCAACCATGGGCCTGAAGGGTAAATTAACTGGAGATATTGGTCAACTTACAGAATTGAGATCCTTGTAAGCATGATTTTCTGTTGTTTTTTTTGGAATAAAACTATAGACTAGGATAACAGTTGCACCATGTCACTAATCTAACTGGCCTCAATGACACAATCTCTAAAGCAGATTGCCACGACAATGCTGACTTAACTGTCGTTATAGAAAAAGAGAAACAAATTTCCATAGCATGTTTTGTGCTAATTAACATTGACAATTTATTGAACTGCAGGGACTTGTCCTTTAATAGAGGTTTAACAGGTCCTCTCTCCCCACAGTTAGGAGACCTCAGCAATCTAAATATTTTGTAAGATTCGAAAAACCATATATAATTTCATGATGTCATTTCAAGAGCAACTTCTAGTGATTTGCAAAGGCTTTCCTTCCCTATTTCAGGATTTTGGCTGGTTGCAGTTTCGGTGGCAATATTCCAGATGAATTAGGAAATCTTTCAGAGCTATCTTTCCTGTAAGAATAACCTTGGAAAAAGCATTTACATGCATAACGCATAAGTGAACCCTCCCTTCCCCTTTCAGAAAATCCTTTTGGGATGATTAATTTGAAACTTTACCCATCTCAATGAACTTTACAGGGCTTTAAATTCAAACAACTTCACTGGAAAAATACCTCCTTCATTGGGTAAACTCTCCAAACTTTATTGGTTGGACTTGGCAGACAATCAGCTGACAGGACCTATCCCAGTTTCAACCTCCACCACCCCTGGATTAGACCTTCTTTTAAAGGCTAAGCACTTGTGAGTTTTTTCTTTCTTGTTTTTTTTTTTTTTTCATTTAACACTTGTGATTACCATTTAGTTAATGCAGGAAAGAGAAATGTGTTAAAAACAGCACCACTTTCATCTTTTTGTTGAGTTCTAGTTGCTACATTGAGTGCTATATCAACCGTGTTTTGATTTCTATTTAATGCAGCCATTTCAACAAGAACCAGCTTTCAGGTTCCATTCCCCCCAAGCTTTTCAGCTCTGAGATGATACTCATACACATGTAAGTTGACATTTTGGTTCTGTCATCATTTGGTGTATATAAGTTATAATATTAACTTTTGAACTTTTGTTTATCTTTGTGACAGATTATTTGATGGAAATAATTTAAGTGGGACTATACCTTCAACACTAGTACTAGTTAAGAGCGTTGAGGTTCTGTAAGTGATTCCTTCCTTCAAATTTCTAATTTTCTTATTCACTTAATTCTTTCTTCTTTTTGTTTGATTTCATTTTGACGATCTTTTTTTCTTAATTATTCCAATTTATGGCAGTCGGCTTGATAGGAATTTCCTGACAGGAGAGGTTCCATCAGATCTCAACAACCTTACAAACATCAATGAATTGTGGGTACTTACATTTGAGATATGCACATATAGAAGGATTTTAAAATAACTTTAGAGGAGATTTATATAGTTTTATTCTCTTTCAGGAATTTAGCACATAACAAATTCACAGGTCCTTTGCCTGACTTAACTGGAATGGATACCCTCAACTATGTGTAAGTAATTTGCACGGGTTGGTGTTTCAGTTTAGTTTCCTTATATATATGATTTTATTGTTCGCATAATGCTGATCAATTTATAACCTTGTGCAGGGATCTTAGTAACAACTCTTTTGATGCATCGGATGCTCCAACTTGGTTCACAATTCTTCCATCACTCACCACTCTGTAAGTCTAATTACATATAAGTGTTTATCCTTTTCTACCTGTTACCTAAACTTATGAAATAACATACAATCTAACAAGGATTTTTTCCCTGCTTAACTTCAATGTGCTGAAGTATTATGGAGTTTGGATCCCTTCAAGGTACTCTTCCATCAAAACTCTTTGACATTCCTCAAATACAGCAAGTGTAAGTCCCTAACTTTTATGTTGATCATAAGTAGTTATACAAACAATAGAATGATAGTCATCATAATTTTCATATTTTCACAGGAAACTACGAAACAATGCATTGAACAATACATTGGACATGGGTGACAACATTTGTCCCCAATTGCAGCTTGTAGATTTGCAAGACAATGAGATTTCCTCAGTGACACTCCGTTCACAATACAAAAATATATTGATGTGAGAAAAAATTTAGACTTCAATCTGATTCTCTGTATGCTGTTTCATTTATAATGCCTGATTTTCTGATGTGTCCCTCATGCTTTTCAGTCTTATAGGAAATCCAGTGTGTGGTACTGCTCTGTCAAATACAAATTTCTGCCAACTTCAGCAGCAGGCTAAGCAACCCTATTCCACAAGCTTGGCTAGTTGTGGAGGCAAATCTTGTCCTCCTGATCAAAAGCTCAGTCCCCAAAGTTGTGAATGTGCCTATCCATATGAAGGAACGTTGTACTTTAGAGGACCCTCATTCAGAGAACTGTCCAGTGTAAATACTTTTCATTCACTTGAAATGAGCTTATGGGTGAAATTGGGTCTAACTCCTGGCTCAGTTTCTTTACAAAACCCCTTCTTCAATAGTGATGATTATCTTCAAGTGCAACTAGCACTCTTTCCACCAATGGGGCAATATTTTAACAGGTCAGAAGTTCAAAGAATTGGGTTTGAATTGAGTAATCAAACTTACAAGCCCCCAAAAGAATTTGGACCCTATTACTTTATTGCTTTTCCTTATCCTTTTCCAGGTAACACAAGCAAATTACATTTACAATATCCATCTGGTTAGTGTGATATACAACTAATTGTAAAGTATTTCAGGTTCCCACAAAGGAGCTTCTCTTAGCAAAGGTGTTGTTATTGGGATATCAATTGGCTGCATAATTCTGGTTCTAAGCCTCATAGGGTTAGCTATATACGCAATTCTGCAAAAGAAGCGTGCAGAGAGAGCCATTGGATTAAGTAGACCATTCGGTAATTATTCAATGTACCCGTTTTCTTGTTATCACTCCAGTAACTTTGTGAATCAGGGTGTGCAAAACCTCTCAAACTTGAAAAGCTATAATCAGCTTTGCTTATACCACATCCATCTATTTCTTCCAGCATCATGGGCACCAAGTGGCAAGGATAGTGGAGGTGCACCACAATTAAAGGGAGCAAGATGGTTCTCTTATGATGAGCTTAAAAAGTGCTCCAACAATTTCTCTGAAAGCAATGAGATAGGCTTTGGTGGCTATGGCAAGGTATTGCTTGTATGTTCACTTATTTCTAAGTTTTTGTAAATGTTTAATAATTCCCTTCTATTGACTTTAGGTGTACAAAGGGGTTTTCCCTGATGGGAAAATAGTTGCAATCAAACGAGCTCAGCAAGGATCAATGCAAGGAGGCGTAGAGTTCAAGACTGAAATTGAGTTGCTTTCAAGAGTCCACCACAAGAATCTTGTTGGCCTTGTTGGATTCTGTTTTGAACAAGGGGAACAAATGTTGGTTTACGAATTTATGCCCAATGGAACACTTAGGGAGAGTTTGTCAGGTAAGTTCACAGTATAGGAACATTCAAGTGGTAAGCTTAACATTCAGTTTTGGTGATTGACTTGTTCGGTAAAAAATCATTGCAAAGAACAGAAATATCATAGTACACATGTTTCTGTGCAACTTAATTTTTGGCATTTATGTACAACTGCAAGAGAAAAGAATTAATAAAACACCTTAAACAATCAATGTGAGTTGCAGGGAGATCTGAGATTCATCTTGACTGGAAGAGGAGACTCCGTGTTGCTCTTGGTTCATCCAGAGGACTTGCATACTTACATGAGCTTGCCAACCCTCCCATAATCCACAGAGACGTGAAGTCCACTAATATCTTGCTGGATGAAAATTTGACAGCAAAGGTTGCAGATTTTGGTTTGTCTAAGCTTGTCTCAGACAGTGAGAAAGGCCATGTTTCAACTCAGGTTAAAGGGACATTGGTGAGCAACATTGTTGCACCTTCTCTTTTATACATATAGATGCATTATATACTATGAAATACTAATGTAATCAAAATACAATTTTATTTAGTTTAATTGTTCAACTTTGCCACAAGCTTTAAATTCTAATACACGATGCATCTCATTTAATAAATAAACAGATATTGTTGTCATGTTGTGAGTTTGATAGTTATTTCCATGTCTAGTATATTTCATGACACAATAAAAATGTTACTTGTATTTAATATGGAATCACTAATTGTAAAATCTCCATGGTTGTGTCTTTCATTTTGATTTCACTTTTATTTTTGGCAACAACTGTTTGATAATTGAAATGCTTAACATCTGCAGGGTTATCTGGATCCCGAGTATTACATGACGCAACAACTCACAGAGAAGAGTGATGTGTACAGTTTTGGGGTAGTCATGCTTGAACTAATAACTTCAAGACAACCAATAGAGAAGGGTAAGTACATTGTCCGTGAGGTGCGCACCCTGATGAATAAGAAGGACGAAGAACACTATGGTTTGAGGGAACTCATGGATCCAGTGGTAAGGAACACACCAAACCTCATAGGATTTGGGAGGTTCTTGGAGCTGGCAATTCAATGCGTTGAGGAATCAGCCACAGACCGTCCTACAATGAGTGAAGTTGTGAAAGCACTTGAAACCATTTTGCAGAATGATGGGATGAACACAAACTCTACCTCTGCATCCTCTTCTGCCACTGACTTTGGAGTTGGTAAGGGTGGAATGAGGCATCCCTACATTGATTGTACTTTCACTAAGAAGGACAATGCTAATGATAGTAGTAGTAGTGCCTTTGACTACAGCGGGGGGTACACACTTTCAACAAAAGTCGAACCAAAATAGATGCTATGTTTTTATTTTTGGAAGGCACCTAATAGATGCTATATTATACATATTTTTGCCAGACAATTTTTTTTCTTTTTTTTTTTTCATTCACAAACGAAGATAGTAACTTGTTGTGTTCCTTTTTTGTTTTACTTAAACTAATGCTATGTATTCTTATTATGGTCAATAGTTTTATGGCATGTAATGTTTAGGAAGAAATGTTGCAAGCTTATCTCACATTTCCAGCATCTGTTAGTCTAATGATACTGATTTTATTTTTAGTTATTATTTCATTTAAAATAACATCATATGAATCGTATCTACGAACAAAAAGTTCATGTGGGTTCATGAAACCTATAGTAAAATAAAATCACTCTTAATCTGCCTAGGATTGCCTATCAACTTCTTGATCGTTTAAAACTGGTTCTTGTAATAAAAGTATTATTATTGTTTGACATTAAATGATCATTATATACTCATTGGGTGTGTAATAAGAATTGAGAAGATAGAGAAGGTAATAGTGTAATAAGAAAAGAGGGGTGGAAATAATGTGCAGTTGCATGGGTGTAGTTGTTGTTCCACAAACCTTAATCCAACATATAGCAAGTTATATCTTTCAAAGTAATAGGACAGAAATACTCAAATGAAGAAAATATAGCAATCTGAATTGATAAACTCTATAAATCAGAGAGAAAAGATGGCTATATAGAATATTGCAATGCAAACAAAGAAAAATAATGCTCCTTACAAAATGGCAGGAAATATGAAGAAAAGCAAAAGAAAACCTACTCTGTGAGAAAGAGCAGCCCTACTCTCATTTCTTCGATGCCCCCTTAATATATTTCTTATTCTCACATCCCTCGCTCTATTTCCATTTTGTAAATTGTCCTCATTTTGTTATGAGTGCTGCTAGGTGTGCCCAGCAATTTTGTTGGTGCACCCAACACTTGTAGTGAAAAGGCCATAATGTTCCTCAGTATTTTTTTTAAAAAGTAACCCTCGCCTCTCTCTCTCCTGCCCCGCGATTCTGCTTCTTCTTCCTCAGACCTTTCTACTTCTTCTTCATTCTTTTCTTCTTCTTCGCGTTTCTACTTCTTCTTCTTCTTCTTCAATCAGCAGCAGTTAGAAGCCCAAGTCAACCTCAGAGGATTTCTTCTTGTTCTTGGTTGAGGAGATTGCCTCCATTGTTGTCGTGATTAGGAGGAAGGTGTCGTGGTGCATTTTTGGAGGCTTCCGGGAAGAGCAACGCCGCCGTCCATCGTCGAGGGAGCTTCGTCACCGTTCACAGTCGAGGTAAGCGCCATGAACCTTTTCTTTTTTCCACCAGTGTTGCCGGCAATGGCGTAGAACGCGATCTGAAAGTTGCTGTGAGTTTTACGGATCAGGTGATCCGTAAAACTCATAGCTTCATTTTAATTTAAAAATTGCCAAATATTTGATACATTGTGAGCTTTTTTTGAAATTAGGAATTTTGGTTATTAGGATCACCTCTGAATGTATGCTAAATATTTGATAAATAGTGTAATTTTGGAGAATATCTACTATTTCAATTTGATTTAATGCGAATATGTAATTGCCTTTTATGTAATTACTACTTAGAACGGAATGTGGTATCGAAAAACTGATTCAAACGCCCAGACAACCTCAGCAAATTAAGTTCAAAAGTAACATGATTAGGACAATCATGTCCGCATAAAACATTTTTAGTGAAATGTGGATAAATAGATATTTTTATATAAAAAAACAACAAACAAAATATATATTACCATGGTACCATGGGTACCCAAAAGCTGTTACAAATCCCTATCCATGTGAAATGCATTCCTTGTTAGATTTATTGATACCTGAAAATAATATAAAGAAGCTCACAAGCTATAGTCACATGTAAGTATGCCTTGGTATTTATAATAACTATTCAACTTGCTGAAGGGAAAAATAGTTAGTTCAGAATTATAGATTTTATGTTTCGCTTATGCCAAGAATTAGGGCATAGAATTAGAGTTCTAAATTCAATTACAATTCTATAGTTTAGAGTTCCTAGTTCCTTAGTGGTTTTAGAAGATAACATGTTGAGTCTAGTCGTAGATACAGGACTGATGTATATTAAACCTATTAAATAGCATAAGTTGATCCAAGGATACGATAATCTAAAATCCATTTTAATTTGATGGACAAATGAAAAAGAAATAAGTTTCTATTTTTAATTGCCCCATACTATATCCATAACAACTTTTTGTTTGCCATTCACCATCCATGCCCTGAAAAATAACTAAAACAGAATAAACTTCTTAAAGAACTTAAACTTGATCAAGTTAAAGCAATTGATATATTAGCATGAAATAATGTTTCTCAGGGTAGCAGAACATTTGTAAAATCATGAGTAGAAGTTTCATTGGTGTTTATCAGTTCAAGAAATAAGGTTTTATTTGGCTTCATTTTGTGTCTATCATGATGTGGTTCTCTCTTTAGTTTTAATTCATGGGTTGAAAATGACTCAGCTTTGTTGAGACTCTCAAAATGAATGTGGTCTAAAAATTCTCTTACTAATTATAATTCTTTTACTAAATATATATGTGGTCTAAAAATTTAAAAGATACTTCTTCATCCCTAATTATAATTCTCTTACTAAATGAAACCAATATTTTTTTCTTGAAGAGAACTAAAGTTAATTATAATTCTTCATACCCTATATATAATACCCAATATTTTTCTCTTTTTGTATCCTAAAATCATGAGTAGAAGTTAAACCAATTTTTGATTTCTTCTTTTTTTGGCTTTATTTCCTTTGATGTGCTTCCATTTCATGAAGCTCATAGCTGAGACTCTGCACAATGTTTTGCTGGGTTTCGATGTAGGTGATGGCATCCTCAACAATGGTTGCTTTGTTCATCTAATATCAATAATATTAGGATCCATAATCAATTTCCATTCAATCATTTAGTGTACTGAATAAAAACTAACCCGATAAAAGCTTGACATGTGTAGCCTTTCTTGACATATATGTCCTACAATCAATGAAAGCCTGACAACTTGCGTGACTTTCAATCAATGAAATTTGCGTTAGACCTATGAAATTTGAGTGAATGAAATCAGTGATTGAGTTTGTGGTACTCATTTGCAGATCATGGTTAGGACCAGAGGATTAGGTCGTGCCTTAGGTCACGTTACTGGTAAAGGTGTGGGCAGAGGAGATCGTGATGATTCTGATGATGCTTCGCAGTGTCGACGGCCTACCGCATCCGCACGGAGGCAGCGAATCATTGTGACTGCAGCGCACGATGAGCTAGTGGTCCCTGCGCCAGATGTTGAGGCTGATGTATTTCCGGATGACCCGATGGAACCAGCTGATGTCGAGGACATTGTGGCAGACATTCCTGCGGACACGGCGCGGAGGCTGCTGAGGATGAGCATGAGGGATTTTCGGGTGGTCCGAGCGACCCATCTGTGTTGACCCAGTATACGGATCACGTTGCTTGCAACGTATGGACGGGAGAGGTATTTATAATATTTATTTTTAGTTACTTGTAAATTATACTTTATGATTGAAATTAGTTTTCCTTTAAATGATGATTTTAACGAATTTTGTGTTCCTTTATACTTCAATTCAGGAGCGTCCTGAGTTGAAGTTATCCTCTCACGGGAGGAAGGTCCATAGTTTAGGCAGGCTTGTCCCTGCCATTGAGGGACTCGTTGCTGGGACAGGACTAAGTCCTTTGATCGCATGTTCGGTAGACACTGGCGATCGGGGACTTTTGTCCTCGTTTGTAGAACGGTGGCACCGGGAGACGTCTAGTTTCCATCTCCCGGTGGGAGAGCTCACGATCACGCTGGACGACGTCTCCTCGCTTCTCCATCTGCCTGTGGTTGGTGACTTGCACGTCTTTCAGCTCTTGCACGTGGACGATGCTGTTCAGATGCTGGTGGACTTATTGATGGTCTTTGCAGAGTCTGCTATGGCTGAGACAGCCTAATGTCATGGACCGTACGTACGCCTGCAATGGGTACATGACATATACGAGCTCCGATGCCAGGCAGGTCATTGGACAGCTGCTGTGACACCCTCTACCCCGACATATGTATAAATAAATAAAATATATTGGTAAACAAAATCACATGGGTAAAAGGTTCACATTCACTTCAATTACCAAATAAAACTTGTTAAAAACATATTCGGCTCAAAATAAGGCCATCAAAATTTACAAAAATATTTTGTTAAATCACTGAGGTGAAATAAAATAGACTAACATCATAAAATTAACATAAAAACTTATATCCCAATGTCACATCTTATCAGAGCGTTGTGTCCCGGCGTCCTTCAGCACAATATTCCTTAAAGCAATTCACCTAGTCATCTGCTCTCCCGAACATAAAGTTCAAGATCATCACAGGATCCAAACACAAACAGCAAACTGGGAGTGAGTTATCACATTCCTAACTAATAAAGAAACAAGAAAACTAGATATTCATATCATATAAACCAAATAAAACTTACTTACATGTAATTCACGTAATTCCACCACTTTGTCATTCAAAGTTCACTTTTCATCCATCAATCACACTTTTCAATCATCAATCACATTACACAAGAATCACACGCTCTGATAAAGACATAATAACACCTCAATTTCATAATAAACAATTAGCAAGCGCATGAGACAATTATGCTAAGACTCAAGCCTACATGCAATGTGGTACCATATCAGTGAAAAACCATCCTGGGGCGCTTAGGAGTACATAACAAGACACACCACACAATGGGTTTACCAGATCACTCTCACTAAATAAGATCATAGGGAGACCAGTCAGGGTCACGATGTTTTGTGAGAATGCTCCAACCATATGGGATCAGCATAGGCTTAAAGGAGCACTCAAACCCGGTGACCCCCAAGGCCTACACTCCGAAGATTCCGTCAGGGCCTCTCCCTCTTGATTCAGGTCCAACCCCTAAAATCATTTTAGCACATAAACACTGCTAGTGAATTATACAATACCCACGACCTCACACTCGTGTCTTAAACACGTACAACATATTGCGCTATAATTTAACACTGGTTCCTAAATAGGAACCTACACTTTCTCTTTAACACTGGTTCTTAAATAGGAAACCTACACTTTCTCTTTAACACTGTGCATTTACACTTTTCTCAAGATAACACTGGTCGAGTTATTGTACAATTCACAGCTTACAACACAAATAATGTTACATCAAGAATTAATCACACACTTATTCACAACCAAAACTCATTCACAATTTCACATCTCATAATGTTACAATCCACCATCACATGTTTTCATGTATCTCACAATTCAACACATGTTCTGCTTTACACTTTTACTCAATCTCAATAACAATATTATAATCTCAAGGCAACATATTATTCCATAATTCATCACATATTTCATTTATAAACACTGCTCATCAATCATACAATACCCTCGACCTCACACTCGTGTTTTAAACACGTACAACATATTGCGCTACAATTTAACACTGGTTCCTAAATAGGAAACCTACACTTTTTCTTAAACACTGCGCATTAACGCTTTTCTCAAGATAACACTGGTCGGTTTATTGTATAATTCATAGCTCACAATATAATTAGTCACATCAAGTGTCAAACACACACACTTATTCACGATCAAATATCATGCCCACAATTTAACATCTCATAATATCACATCAACCATCTCATAACATTCCCAATGATATTCATAAGGTACAACATACACATGTTCATGAAATTTAACCATAATATTCTCAAACTCCAACACTTAATAATTTTTGGAATCATACTATAACACTCTACAATATTATTTACATAAATTATTAATATAAATAACTACCTCTATATCTATAAACTAGCATACATCATATTGAATCACAAATTTCAAAGTAAGCTTTCAATGCACAACTTCTAAATAATTATATGAACACTTTGGTCAGTTTCAATTATGATATTAATTTTTTAAATTATATATAAAAACCTAAACAGCATGAAAAAAGAGAAAATACAAAATCAATATCTCTCTCTAAATTTCTCCTTATTTTATTTCATCAATTCATATTAATTAGAAAAAGTACTCGATTTATAGGGTTCACGCTCAACACAATAGCATATCAATTTCACAAAAATTGGTCTGTCAAACATATATAATTCACTGTAATAATTATAAGGATAAAATGAAAATTGCAAAAACACCCCAAAACTCATTCCAATTGATATCTCTAAGGATCCCTATACATGTTCTCACTAATTCCTAATTGTGAATAACTCATCTCTTACCTCTAAGCGGGTTCACGTGTCTTCAAACAATGACAGCGGCATCTCTATCGGTTCCCTGAGATTCCTCCAGTTTTTCCTCCGAATGCTTTGATAGAGTTCCCAAACGTCAGAGAGATGGAGAAGGGATTGAAACCTCCACTTGTACTATCTTCATGCGATTCCTTTTTCTCCCTCCATGAACATTATCTCACAAATCCCAACGGTGAAAGTGTGAAAAATTGAATTTTGAACAACATATCCAAATTTCATGAAAATCCAACAGTTAACGAAACCGGGATGATAATTTTACTGAGACCATTTGGGGTTTCTGCGGGAAAGGAAAAAGCTACAATGCGAAAGGTATTTCTCTCAGCTCAAACATGATATTAAAATTCTCAACGGTGAGAATGTTCGGAATTGGGCTGCAAACGTAGTGCTCCAATTCACTACTATCCAACGGTGAACGAGTCCGAGATCGTCGTTTTTCTGAGACAGGTTAGATGGCCTGCGGGAAAAAGAGAGGATTTTGGGAGAAGAGAGAAGAAACGAAATTGTGAGGCACAGGAGGCTGAGGAGTCAGTCTGAAAACCGACCTAACATGTTGCTATTTATAGCTAGGGGCATTTACGACTTATTATTTACTCTATTTATTTATTTATTTATTTATTATTTATTATTTATTATTTTATAAAAACAAACTTTATTTTATTCTCTATCAAACAAATAAATAAAATACCTTTTTTATTTTCTCTCAAATCATTATTTTAATTAATAATTATATCTCCTTATTTATTTATTTATAAAATCTCATCATTTTTTTTAAAATCTATTTATTTATAAATAATAATCCTTTTTTATCTAGTTTACGAAAATTGGGATGTTACAGCTGCGGCTCGCGCATATCTTCTTCATCTTCTAGGTTGCACTCTGTTTGCTAACAAGAGTGCAACCAATGTGCATGTTGTGTACTTGGAGGCCCTTCGTGACCTCAGTATGACGGGGAGGTACGCCTGGGGAGTGGTTGCTCTGGTGCATATGTACGACCAGCTGAACGATGCATCTATCAGCCACAGTCGACAGCTTGACGGTTAGATCACACTGTTGCAGGTAACAAATATGTTTTTCATTCGTTCAGGTTCAACAATGTTCAACTTTAAATTTTTTTAGACTTTCTTTATTAATGTTTATCATTATGATGTTACATCTGTAGTGCTGGATTTACGAGCACTTTCCCTTAGTTGCGAATTCCACTGCTGATAAGGAATACGACGAGGATTCCCTACGTGCGTGTAGATGGATTGTGAAGAAGAAGACAATGAAGAGCATACGTACACCGGCTTACAGGGAGTGCCTGGACCGACTCCAGATTCCGGATGTTTGTTGGATCTCGTATGGGGAGCACCGATCGGTCCGAGACTTCCATGTCATATCATGCTATTCCAGTCTCTTGCACTGGGGGCCTGTGGCTGTTTATTACCGTCCAGAGAGGGTCGTGCGACAGTTTGGATACACACAAACCATTCCTGCTCCTCCTATCGATTCATGGGTGTCGTATGATGATATACACGATAGGTGGATGCACTACTCAGATCATATCGTTCCAGCAGGTGAGGTGTGCGCTATGCCAGGTCAGTGTGTCAGTGACTACATGGACTGGTTCTTCCGCATCTCGCATCCTTTCATGCCACTAGGCCACGCATCAGATCCTCTGCCTAATGGTCATGCCTAGCAGCCCCGAGTCGTCCCTCAGGCCCCGCAGACGGATATCCCTCACGTGCCGGAGCCAGGAGTGTTGGACAAATGACCTCAGTTATCTTAAGAAGGGGGGTTGAATTAAGATAACAAGAATTATTCCCCAATTAAAATTTTACTCTCTCTTTTTAGATTAACAATGCACCCTTAACATGAATTACTCAAAAGACAATTCAAAATAAACTTCTTTCAAGCCAAAGATAAATAGCAATAAATAAAAGAAGTTTAAGGGAAGAGAGAAATGCAAACTTGATTTATACTGGTTCGGCCACTTCCCATGCCTACGTCTAGTCCTCAAGCAACCCACTTGAGATTTTCGACTCTCTTTGTAAAACTCCTTTTACAAAGTCTGAACCACACAGGGACAACCCTTCCCTTGTGTTTAGGAATCCTTTACAATAAGAGACCCTCGGTCTCTTAATCCCTTTT
This sequence comes from Glycine max, assembly GCF_000004515.6. Lineage (NCBI taxonomy): Eukaryota > Viridiplantae > Streptophyta > Magnoliopsida > Fabales > Fabaceae > Glycine > Glycine max. The sequence goes on along the minus strand of NC_038252.2, from coordinate 20,676,611 downwards.
CAGAAGTAAGAAGAAGAGAAGAAGAAATCTCTCTTGAAAGAGATAGATTGTACAATGAAGATCAATCACAATTCCTTATTGAATATGCAAGTGTTTGACCAAGGAATCTTTGAGAGGATAAGACATTTCAATTCAGAAAAACTCTCTTAATCTTTTGAGAGGATAAAACTTTTTGGGCAATGAAAACTCTCTCACAATTCGTGTTTCCAAGTCACATATAAAGAGACCTTTGATGGCCATTCATAAACCATTTGAATAGATGTGACTCTTGGAAGTTATTTTCTGAAAATCTCCTCTGGTAATCGATTACAGGATTTGTGTAATCGATTACAGGTTTAAAAATTTGAATTAAAACGTTTATTAACTGCTGGTAATCGATTACCAATATTGTGTAATCGATTACACAGTCTAAAATTTGAATTCAAATATTTAGTAACTGTTGTAAATCATTTTTGGCCACTGGTAATCGATTACATCCTCTGGTAATCGATTACCAGAGAGTAAATTTCTTGAATAACACTTTTTAACTTAAATTACTTGGCCAAACCTTTTGCTATATCAATTAGGAATTCCCTTCCTAAAATACTAGTGATCATCTTGATGTTGTGGCTTGTATTCTTGAATCATTGCCTTGAATTTAAACTTGAAAAGCCCATTTGCATCAAATCATCATGATCATCATCAAAACACCAAAGACATTTGCTTCTACAAGGAGCATCACCGACATTTGTGGAGGAGCCTTGACATGCAGTGGTAAGTAATACTAATAATTTACATCATTTACCTCAATATTTGCATAATAATTTGTGTAATTTGTTTGTTTTGTATTTAACAGGAAGTTTGTGATGACATTGTTGAGAGGTTGGAGCGTCATTTGAGTCTAGGGGTGGTCACGCCAGGCTCATCGACTCATGAGGTGATCGAAGAATGCCTCAGGATGGCCAGGAGTGTGACACAGGACCATCTAGTATATGTTAGGTCTAGACGCAGGCGGCACACGGATCAGACATAGTTTATTTACATATTTTATATTGATATTCCACGTATATACAGATATTGTACATTAACCCATTTCATTAGTATTGTTGGTTTTATTTATTTTCATTAGTAATGTTAGTTTTATTTATCCATTGATTGTGTATTCCATTTGTGTCTATATACACACGTGTTATTAAAATGGTCTAGTAAACTTAGTTATAGTATATGTAAATTATTATAAATGGTCTAGTTAACTTAGTTTACCAACTAATAAAAAGTAATTTTAAATATAACTTTAAATATAATTGAAATAAAGAAGTTGAAAAGGGTGTAGAAAAAAATAAATTAAACAAAAAATGGACATCATGAGTAGGGGTCATAGAAAAAAATAAATTAAATTTTTTTTATAATTTTGTTCTACCAAATTAAAAAAGTGTTTTTTTTAGATATTTATACAATGGCAATGTAAAGATGTGACGTCATTCATTATCTAAGATCCTTATTTTATATAACGTACTAATATTTTCAAATTCTCTTATAATTACTATTTTCCCTCTTATACTAATGATCATGTAAAAAAATGTATTCTAAAATAGTTAGTATTTTAATTTTTAATATAATATTAATAATTTTTTATTTATAATATTAATGATATGATCAATTATAAAAATAAAAAATAAATTAATGATGATAATATTAATTTTATAAAATTATTATTATCTTTTACCTATTTACTGATTTTTATTAATATGTATAAAATAACCTTCTACAATAATTATAATGGGACTGAGTAAGTATTTTAATATCATCTTCTAAAAAAATATATTCTAATATCATCATATGCAATAAATGTTATTTTATATAAAATTAATTATTTATAATAAATCAATATTTATAAATATATTATAATTAATAAAATAAATAAATAAATTTAATTATATTATAATTAATAAAATAAATATCTTTAAATGTATAAATTATATTTTAAATTTGTAATAAACAATTATGAATCAAGTTGATCCGGAAGTATATTACGGATCAACTTGATCCGGAAGTTGGCGTCTCACTCTTACGGATCAACTTGATCCGTAAGAGACTTCCAGATCAAGTACGGATCAAGTTGATTCGTAAAAAATAGGCCAGGGGCATTTTTGCCATTTATGAATTTTGCTGGGTGCACCAGCAAAAAAGCTGGGTGCACCTAGCAACAGTCTTTTGTTATTCTCCCTCTATCAACTTCCCTCCACGTTTGCCCCACCCCACTTGCTACCTCTTGTGGGGAATCACTTTTAGCACCCTTTTTTCTTCTTCTTGTACCCAAAAAACCCAAATAGGCAAAACCTCATCTTCCTGGCCAATCCTTGTTCCACCCAAGCACCCCATCCTTCTCTTGTTCCAACTTCACCCCTCTTCCACATTTTCCTTTTCCCTTTTAATATTTGTGCCTCTTAAGCACTTTGAGGAGAAGCACCACAAGAATAACAAGGACCATTGCGAGGATAACCATCAAGTTCTGAATTGAGTGTTCTAGAATACATATTGTGTCCTGGATTAGTCAATCTAGAACAATGCTACAACATCATTGGATCACCTATTCCAGAATAATATAAGTATAGTTTTAGATTGAGTAATCCAGAACAGAATATGCATTCCAAAACATAACTATCCATAAAAAACCATTAGACTTATGGATTACACAATCCGTAAAGAGAAGGGAAGGAAAAAACACCTTATAGATGGGAAAAGAGAAGGGTGAAATTGTGGGAGGAATTAACAAAAAAAAAAACAAGAACTGATCGAGTTCCTTATTGTCCCCAACGAGGCAATGATGGCTTCTCTAAAAGCGAAGTACTTGGCGACCACATTCTAGGACTATGCGAGCTAAGCGTCGATCCAGGCAACTGGTCAACCGATGTTGCAATCCACAAAGCATGCCATGTGTGCCGACGAAAGTTGTTCGTATAAAGGGTGTGCTAGAACATCCGCCTTCAACCTCGCATTTTGCCAGTTCATGAGGTTGTCTCCGCCACCTTGCCCTTCAAATCGTTGGATCCGGCACCGACCATGTTAGAGTTGGCAACGATTTCTGGAATAGTCATTCCAAAATATTGGTTACATATTTCTGGAATAGTCATTACAAAAGGTTGTTGACAGTATCATATACCATCCTAAAATTTGAGTTTACAAAATTTAAATACCTTTTATTTATTTTTATAAACAAGTAAGCTCAATGTTTTTTCATAAACATCGTAATAGAAAATAAAAAGATGTGATAAATTTTTCATTAAAATAAAACTTTTCATGAAGTCTCATCAACCTTTTTTTTTACTAAAAGCTAGAAAATTGTTTATATTCAAAATCATATGCAATATCATATTTACAAAATGTTGTTTCATTTAAAACCACAAGTTGATATATATATAATAAATAGTTAAACTTTAATTATAACACCTTACATCTTTGAAATAATATCATGTATATATATAAATATTTGAGATGAGTCTCCATGGCTACCAAACATCAGTAAATAAGTATCCAAGGTAAATAGTAAATAAATAAGAGGACTAAGCAAATATAAAAGTTCTTGAAACCTTGGTCAATACAAATCAATACACCAAAATGAAAAACCTAACTCTTAGACTAGTTATCTATCCAAGCCTTGCAAAATAACTATGTCATGAAGAAGGTACACGTCAGACGAAAGTGAATCCACCAACGAGAACCCAATGAAGAACTCTCAGATGGATCCTTCTTCACTCAAAGATACTAACCCATAAGCAAAGATCCATCCCGATGTTCATCATCCGAACCTTAAAATATTGGTGTAAGGGATGAGTCATCCGCTCCCTTAGAAGCCATAAACAAAGAAACACACCAACCTACACAATCACCACAAGTGGTTCACTAGCAAACAATGCTCATGATATCCTAGTTTGCACATCGATCTCACCCATTATCACATCTTGGACCCACACTTCCATTAAGTCCCATTGGCATTAATGGTCTTACACAAACACTGCCACTAAGCATCCCATACCTTAATAGTCTTATGCAACATATGGATGATGATTGGGAGAACACGTCTCATGTTGGTACATGATATGACACTCTCACCAACCATGTATATGGCTTTGCTCTAGTCAGGAATGACAAGTGAGACCCACGTGTGACACCTTTTACCCCACACATATATGTATTAATAATAAAAGGAATAAGAAATCAGAATTAATTAAATTTTTTTAAAACACATTTAAATAAAAGCATTTAAAAAGGGTAAAAGACTCACATTCACTTCACTATTACCAAATAAAACTTGTCAGAAACATTTTTTTTTTTTTGCTCAAAACATCATGTAATTAAACAAAATTCATGCCTCAATGTCACATCTTATCAGAGCATTGTGTCCCAATGTCATTCAACACAAGGTTCCTTAAAGCAATTCACCTAGTCATCTGCTTCCACGAACACAAAGTTCGAGATCATCACAAGATCCAAACACAAACAACACACGCGAAGTGAGTTATCACATTTATAACTAATAGAGAGAAATAAGACAACATGTAGATATACATATCATATAAATGAAATACAACTTACTTAAACATAGTTCATGTCATTCCACCACTTTGTTGGGTAACATCACATCACAACAAAACACGTCTCATTCATTTTCACATCATTCACATACTCAAGGATCAAAACACAATATCACTAAATCAATCAATATCGATCAATACACAAGCGTTATGCAACAGATACACTAAGACTCAATCCTATATGCAATATGGTACCATGTCAATGAAAAACCTCGTCGGGCGCCTAGGAGTACATGACAAGACAAACCACACACTAGTAAGTCAGGTCACTCTCACTAGGTAAAATCATAGGGAGACCAGGCAGGATCATGCTGTTTTGCGAGAATGCTCCAACCATGTGGGATCGACATAGGCTTAAAGGAGCACTCAAGCCGGGTGTATTTACCCCAAAGGCCTAGACTACGAAGAGTCTGTCAGGGCCTCTCCCTCCTGATTCATGTCCAACCCAGAAAACATTTTAGCACACGTACTCTATCTATAAACTGTATAAAACACACGAATCCTCAATTGTTCTCAAAATAATTTTATCTCGTTGCACTTGTGATTAAACTCGTCAGGTCCCCACAGTGGTTCCCATCGCAATACTCGTCACACATTAACTCAACGCCCTTAAAGGGTCTTATAGTCATGTGATTGTATGATTCATAGCTCACAACTCAATGTGCATAACATCTCAATGCACATATATATTAAAAGTCAATACATACTCAATTAATCACATACACTCAGTCTTAATCACAATGGTATAATTCCAATTTAACATGTTATCACACCTCATGAATCATATACACTTTACCTATGAATCATGCAATACACACAACTACTCAATTGTTTGCAAAATCATTTTAACTCTTCGCGCCTCAAAGTGATTCAACTCGTCGGGTTACCACAGTGGATCCCATCATAATACTCGTCACACAAAAACTTGTCGCCCTTAAAGGGTCTTACAATTGTGTGATTGCACAGTTCATAGCTCACAACTCAATACATACAATATTTCAATACACATGTATCTCACCATTCATCATAGATTCAATTTGTCACTTACTCACAATTTGAATCACCATTTCATAATCTCAATACAACAATTTATACAAAATGTTTCTCACAAATCATATTAAAATCAATGAATCAAAATCATAGGTAAAAAACACTAAAGCAACAAGAGCACTCAAGTTCATCAACCAATTCACATCAGAACATCAATTGATTCGTCAAACACAACAATATTGTATTTATAATCGTAAAGGAAAATTATAATTCAATAAACATCCCAAAATAAATCCTAATTTAATCCTCTAAGGATCCCTACACATGTTCACTCTAACCACAATTGCAATAAACTCAACCCTTACCTCTAAGCGGGCTCACGTGTGTAGTTCGACATTGATTGGTTTGGTGTGTAGTTCGACATTGATTGGTTTGAGTATACACAGGAAAAGAGAAAGCTCAGTGTAAGGGATATTTCTTCCACCACAGACATGTCTCTGTTTATATCTAGGGTACTATTATTTACTTTATTTATTTTATAAAAAAGAATAATAAAGTGATTGTAGCTGGTTTTGAGACCTAGACCTCAAGATTAATTATGTCTCACTTAACCACTAAGGCATTTTAGTTATGCTTACAATGTTAAGATTTTATTTTTCTTCTATTTTCTACCAAGTGCATGAAAACTAATTTGTATAAATCATTTTTGAAGTAAATAGATAAGGGACTTTTGTTGGGTTTTATCATTGAAGTGTGAGAATTATCTCTGCTAGGGTTCTTCCTTGAACCATTTGATCTTATCAAGAATTGTTCAATTCTTGTGGCAATCCTCAAGGGTTATCAAACATCATTCAAGGGTTATCAAACATAATTGTTTGTGCCACCTATCTTTTTCTTCCTTTCACATTTTCTTTTTCCTTGTTTAATTTTTGCATTGCTAATTTTGTAATTCTTTTCGCCTCGTTTTGGAGTCGTTCCAATCTAAGTTCTATAGGTTAAGATACATATACAAGTTAGCGATATGTTTCTGGCTCAATTGGTGTACGAATTCCAACTTAGAATTGGTCCGAATTGAAGCAAGGAAAGGGGATTAACATCATTTGGTATTCAAAGTAAGGTTCTAGGGTTTGAAATATGGATGAGTTCATCCATCATGTTTTGCATTTTTGGGTAACCCTAAACCCCTAAATTTTGTTTGCTCAATTTGAATTGTACAATTCTGTTACAACCTTGTATTTGGTCATAATTTATTCTTTCAATTTCCTTGTGGGTCATTTTCTTGAATTCTTGTTCAGTTGATATAGTTCTGCATTTGTGTTCTTAGAGTTCATCCCATGTTCATCATTGTTCATAAACTTTAATCCTTTTAATCCATGTGATATTTCATTATTTGAAGCATTTTTGAGTAAAAAGGAAATAGAAAGAAATAATTTTTTTTGTAGCAAACGAAGTTAAAAAAAAGTACATTAGTTGTGTTCATTAAATTCATTGCACCCCCCTTGTTTGATAAAATTCCTAAGTGTCAAGTGTCTTCTCTAATCATTGTTTTTCCATAAAATTAATCTTTGTCTTGCTTGTTTGTTGGTAGTGAAATTGTTCTTTACTACTTCTTTGCATTTGTTGGTGCTAGAATTTTGTTTAAGCTCTATGATTGCTACTTTTGAAAGTGATTCTTGATTATAGATTGTTTGGTTCAAGTAAGAACTTCAAGAGAGGGAAATAGTGGTAAAAGTTAAAGAGTGAAACATTAGAAAATAAAGCCATAAAAGATAGCATTATACACGAGTGGGTGATGAGAAGAAGGTTTGTTCCTTCTCATTATCAAAGAGACCTTAATAAAAAGCTCCAAAGACTCACACAAGGTAGTAGAAGTGTTGATAAGTATTACAAGGAGATGGAGGTTTCCATGATTAGAGCTAATGGTATGGAGGATTGAGAAGCTACTATGGCTCGTTTCCTACATGGGCTAAATAGTGATATAAAGGATGTTGTGGAGTTGGAGGATTTAGTACATCAAGCTTCTAAGGTGGAACAACAATTGAAAAGAAAGAGTTCCATGAGGAGGAATTCATCTAATTTTCACTCTCCTGGTTGGAAGGACATAAATAAGAAGGAGGGAGGGTCATCAACAAGCAATCTCAATGTTATAGTTCAAAGAACTCAAAATAAGTCTGATGAAGCACTTGAGAAATCAAGGAGTAGTGAGATTAATTGCTTCGAGTGTTTGGGAAGAGGTCACAAAGCTCCTCAATGTCCAACTAAGAAGACTATGTTACTTAAGGAGGATGGAGAAATAATTAGTGAATCTTATTCAAAATCTTCCCTATCTAGCGATGAAGAGGAAAAAGAGTCAGAAGAAAATTTGTTCATGATTATAAGGATGTTCAAAATTGAATATATTTAAATAGTTAAAGAAGCATTTTGATTGTTTAGGCTTATGGGAGGGATGCGTTTCCATTCATGTGGGTTGTGCTGGGTTGTCCACCCTTCTTCTATGTCTATTGTTGCATGTTCGAGGTTCTAAACTTGATCCTTCCACTGAACTCCTTTCAATGTGCCTTGCTAAGGCGTCTGAACGTGGCACCTTCTCAGCTTCATCCTAATAGTTGGGAAATGGTCAGGGCCTTTAAGGTCTTGTATCCATTTTTCAATACTCAACCCAGTGTGCCTACGTTCCTTTACTTGTTCCAGATGATGCTGACAGGAAAGATATGTTAGGTGTCGCTCAATAGCATGTCCAAGAAGATGTTCGAGTTTGACTCAAACGTGTTTCTCAAATTTAAGGATCATTTTTTCAAGGTCAAGGTAACCAATGTCATTGCTGAGAAGTTGCCATTGAAGCATAATGGGGACGAGGAACCTTATTTCCCTTTTTACTGGTAGTTGGACCCCACTAAGTTTAAATCATTTGATGAGCATCTAATATCCCTAGAGGAGAGGGTGGACAAGGCTATTTTGGAGCGACTGTCAGCCTCATTGGACACACGGGCCATCCTGTCCCTACCTTCAACAAACAACCTTCTTACTATTTTGGATGGTAAAGCATTTTGCCTTTCCCTTGTTTTCATTTCCCTTTGTAGGTATAATGGGTGATTTTGAATGGTGACCCTTGGTGGAGCAGGTTGGTCTTGTTGGAAATTATGTGTCTCATCTTTCCCCCTCATTCTTGAACCTGCTGCTAGGGAAGGAGGTCAACCTGAGGCTAGAGTCGACCCTCCTTAAGCTTTCGAAGCTGGTGAGGATAAAGTTGTCGAGGTTACACCCAACATGCTTCCACCTTTGGAAACCAAGAGGAAACACAATGAAGGGGTTGGGGGACAGATCAACATAAGAAGTCAAGAGCCCCCTTCAGTCTCCGAGCTCTAAAGCAGGCTACCGAGTTTATGTCCGATTTGGGTTGCCTTTCCTCTACCAGCCCTTCGTGTTCGCCTTCAGATCCTCCAATTGTTCAAGTTGTTGCTGCAACTGTTGCTGACTCTCCAGCTCTTCCATCTCCTCATATTCAAGTGGTTCCTGCTCCTCCTTCTACTGTGTTGACTGTGTCAACCCCCTTAGCAATTCTTGTTTCAATTTCACCTACTTCTATTGCAATATTATTGCTAAGTGCTGGTGTAACAACAAATGTCCTAGGACACTTGTCTCATCCTTCTTTAGCTTTCCCATCTCCAGCTCTGACTGTCTTGCCTTTGACAATGCCTTCCTCCTCTTTGCATCCAAATGTCTCATAAGACCATGTATACACTTCTTAGGATACAAATTCATTGTGGAGCATGGGCTACAGACCTGAGCAAAAGACGCCTGGTGATTTAGGTCTTTTTGACCCATTTAAGGATGAGAAAGACGTTGACGAGGAAAAGGTTGTTGTTGAGGAGGAGGACGTCGGCGAGAAAGAAGTTGATGAGGTCAATATTTAAGTCACGTTTCCTTTGACTTATCTTTCATTTTGTGATCGTACTGACCTTGTAACTTTAACAAATTTTTCTCCTCTTTTAATGCAGTTCATTTCTTCTCGTTCTCGTAACTTACTATGTTGCAAATTTACTTGCAATGTTTAATCTTTGATACTTATCGTAGAGTGGTGAGGGTGACCTTACCTGACGAATTTGTATGAAATAAAGAACGAGATGACATATGATCATCTCGGGTTTAATTTAAACCTAGTTGAAGGTCTTGACATTCTACCTAGTAATGTTCCCTTTTTTCTTTGTGAAGCTTCTTATCTAAAGTCGTATGGATTTTCTTGGGTAATATCTTAAACCAATCATTGTTTAATTTGAACTTTGACGTTGCCCATTATAGTTTCAAGGGAATGAGTCTACCAAGAGTATGTCTTGGGTTCATGTAGAGATAAAGCTTGGTAGCAGAGAGGCTCACCAAGGGTGAACCTTGGGTTTGTCGAGCCATTAGAGGTCCGACGAGACTCACCAAGGGCAGACCTTGGGTTTGGCAAGTCTTTGGAGATTCGACAAGACTCACCAAGGGAGGACTTCGGGTTTGACGAGCCTTTGTTGATTCGACCAGGAACGCATTCGCCCTGGGTTTGGTGAGTCTCTGGGGACAAACCTCGGGTTTGACAAGCCTTTGTGAAGTCGACGCATACACGAGGAAAATTATAAAACTGAAGGGAGAGATAATTTTATTCGATTTGATCATTTGAGTACAAATTCCCTTCATTCCCCAAGTGTGGCTCTTTAAAACCTCTCAAGGCAAAACCCTGATTTTTCTCTTTTGGGACAAAAGACTTGAGTAGGAAAAAGAGTACAACACCTAGTCTTGTTGTAGATCAACTAAAATAGAACTTTAGATGGGTAGCATTCCATGTTCTTGGAATTACTTTTCCATCTAGTTCTTGTAGCCTGTATGCTCCATTGTCTAAGCTTGCCATGACCCTAAATAGCCTTCCCAATCGGACCTTAACTTTCCTACTCATGGGTCTTTCCTTGCTTCACCTCATACTTGTCACACTAGGTCGCCAGGTTGAAATGCTTGAGGTTGGAGCTTGGTATTGTATCTTCTTGATGTTCAGAGCTTGGTGGCCTCTTCCTTGATTCTGGCCATCTCTTGCTCTTTGTCCTTTGCCTCTAGTTCTACCATCATATTTTCTTCGTTTTGTTGTTCTTGGAAAAATAGACTCCTTCTCAACGATTCCCCAACTTCAACGGGGATTATGGCGTCCGTGTCGTATGTAAGGCAAAAAGGGGTTTTGTTGGTCGTCGTCTGGGGTGAACAGTGATAGGCCCAAAGTATGCTGAGGGATTTCCTCCTTCCACAAACCCTTGGACTTGTCAAGTCTTGTGCGCAGGGCTTTAAGGATAACCTTGTTTGCGGCCTCTGCCTGGATGTTGGTCTGAGGATGTTTGACAAAAGTTACAAGGTGTTTGACACCTAGCCTTGACAGGAACTCTTCATAGGCTTAAGCTTTGAATTGGGTACCGTTGTAGGTGACAATGGCGTAAGGAAGACCATATCTACATATGAGGTATTTCCAGGTAAACTTCTCTACCTCGTTGGCTGAAATTTCTCACAATGGCCTTGCCTCAATCAACTTAGTGAAATAGTCAATGGTAACCAACAAGAACTTGACTTGTCCTAGGGCTTTTTCCAATGGTCCTAGTATGTCTGTCCCCAATAGGGGGAGCTCGGGCTAAGGAGGTTGTTGTTCAGCTTCCGACAAGTGCACCGGATCGCACAAGTAGTATAAAATGGTAAGAAACGAGTATCGAACTCTCAGGGAACTTGTGTTATTTTGTAAACTATTTAAGCAAATAGGTGTCTGGTGTGTAAAGATAAGTGTGAATATGAACAGGTGTGTAAACTATCTGTGCAAAAAGAAAGAAAATCACGCGAGAGAAATGATGTGTAAAAACAAGTAGAAAACACATTGGCCTTCCTAACAGGTGCCTAATGCTAAAAAGATATTCTTTATCTAACAATGCTCATGCGTTCCTATGGTGTCTCCTGAGATACTAAACCCCGATTCCTCGTGATAGTTTAGCCTAATCCTGATCAAGCATCGTTCACAGATTCCTCTTGTTGGACTAAACTCAACCAGGACCGCATTAAGACATACATACACAACTAAATTATCGCACCCCGATTCCTCGTGATAGTACGACAACTTATCCCTGTACTATCAAGGACTTTAGAATCAGACCAGTTTCCACTATTGAATGACCCTAACAAAGCATGCATCTATGTGATCAAGGTAAAGGCATACTGGAGTGAAAAGCAGATAGCACAGAAAACACACAAAACATCATTAAATAGATAAAAATATATTTACATCAGGTACCTATAGGGAAGATCCAACAGAGGATTTAGCTTTCCATAACCAGGAAGCCTTCTTTACAACAAAGAGAAGAAAAAGATGAAAGATTGCAAAAATACAAGTGGTGAGGATGTTTCCTTCACCTCGAGGATCTCACAATTACTCACAAACTCATCTCAAGCTCTCAAACCGGCTCTTGCTTCAAGCTCTAGTCTCTGCAGATCTTCACACAGCAAAATCTCTCAAAACTCTCTGGAACTTGGACCTTTCTCTCTCCAGAATCTCTAGACATGCAAAGCTTTGAATCCCAGTCCAAACTCCCTCTCTAAAATCTGATTTCACTTAGCGGATGGACTAAAGAGGTGCGCTTAGTGAGATGAAGCGGTGCACTTAGCAAACCTGTACAACTCATCTTCTTCCAGAGTCTTCCTTGTGCTTAGCCAATGAGTGTTGCACTTAGCGGACACTCGCTAAGCCAGCAGATTGGCTTAGCGAGAAGGTGAAAAATAGCACTTTTCAAAGCTTGCCTAATTAACCTGAAATGGAGAGAAAATGATTATTAAACACACAAAATAGAAGTACTAAGTATTTATTACCTATACTTAACAGAAAATACTTATAATACTACAATATAACCATAAATTGGAAGAGTTTGATACAATTTACACAAGTTTTATACACAAAAGTTAGTCGTATTCACCGACTAACAACTCCCCCAAATTTACAATTTTGTTTGTCCTCAAGCAAAAAGAGAACAACTCACTTGTCCTCAAGTGACAATAACATGCAGTGACTATGTACAAAGGTATATGCAACAAAAGTTACAGATTGCATGATAAGAGAATGAAGTAAAATGCCCTCATCACTTGTCTTTCACAAGGTATGCAGTTATCCAAAGAGAAGAATAAAATGTAACTTGAACAATTAGATGGAGTTAGACATAAGACAGATATCAAGGAAAGTAGCTTAAACCACAGTCTCACGGTTACTGTTTCACTCAAGCACAAGTGTTTAAGCTATTCATAAATAAAAACTAACAAGAGATCCAATCTTTACACTTCATCTCATACCATAAAGTCAAAAATGTATAAACAGAATCAAAAGGACTTTCTCAGGCTTGTAGTGAGGCTTGGCTACAAAAATTCATTGGTTTTTCTAGGATTCAAAGGCTTAGATTCTAAGAGAGCACAAATCCTAGGCTTATCCCAATGGTCTTTTTAATACAATTGGCTTGCTCACTAGCTTTTCACTTTTATTTGCTTTTGACCTTGTTACATCAGCACACTTTTTTTAACATACAACTTATTTGTTGTGTGTGCTGATGCTTTACCTTTTTCTTTTCATTCTAACTGACTTTACTCCCCCAAATTTGGGGTAAATTTTTCCTTGAACCATATGCTCTCCTAGAATCCAAGCAAGGTATCAGGAGATAATTATTTAAGTCCAGGGTTCAATTTATGACAAAATCATTCAGCTTATAAAAGGAGCAAAGGATACACTTATCGTGCAAGGTAAGTTGTTTGGTCAAAAGGCTTGTGTATACACAAATCATGGCCTTCATCATGTTCTCATTTATACATTTCATTCCAAAATTCAGAGATTCATGCAAAGATTATTACTCACAGCTAGTCGTTCACTCATAGAGGTCACACTCTCACTGGTTGTGGTTCAAGCTTTTCTTTCACAATCAATCTATCTACTCACTAACAATTCTAAATGCAAGTTCACATTCTTGTTCTTTCTTTGTCTAACATACACACTTGCTCAAACTCATGAAAAGAAACACAAATTCCATCAAAATCATGCACTCAATTCAAAATAAAAACATACACCCATTTTTCACAAAAAGATAAAAGTGTTTTACTGCCATGTCATCAAAAACTAAGTTAAATTGTTCAAAATGCTTCAGAATAAGCAAACCAACTATTCATAAATAAAAATAGCAGTGTATGTAATCATGAAAGAAATATTGTACTAAAACCATAATTAAAATAATAATAAACCAAAAAGCAAAAAGTGTCATCAGGAATCAAAATTCTTGTGACTGGTCCTGGGTGTCCTGTGTCTGAACATCCTCCTCATCTGTCAGATGCAATACTGGATTAGCTGGAGGAGAAGTGTCTAGAGTCAGGACTGGTATGGTCTGGCCCTCAGGTATCTCTAAGACAGGAGTGGAAAAGTTTGCTGTGTGCTGAGGTGAAGATGGATCCACCCCTAGAAATGGTGCAACAGCTGATACTGGCACTGGCTCAGGATGAGCAACCTCATTGGATCTCATCTCTAATCTTCTTTTCGAAAAATCAACAGCTCCAGGGATGATGGCTTCAGATGAGTGATTGTTTTTTGGCTCTAGCTCATGCTGTCGAGGCGCCTGTGCTATAAAACTTTCATTATCCCCCACAAAAGAAGGTTGGGCTCCAGGCAAGGCCACCTTCTCAATGAATTGATCTACACTCATAATTGGCCTTTGCTGAGCCAGTTCTTGCAAGCTTTGCATAATGAGAATCTGTCCTTCAAACAAGCTTTGCAATTTGACATCTGAAGTTTGGGAGCTCTGGGCAGATGGGTCTGTGATCGAGGCCGTACCCGAATCAAATAAACATGATAATGCAGTAACTAGGAAGTGATCTTAGGTCGTTTCCCAACGAGCAATGATAAACCAAATGTTCATAATATACTTGCAGTAACAGTAACGATTGGGGGGGGGTTTGTTTGTTTTGTGATTTAAGGAGCAGAACTAGTAAACTAGAATACGAAACTAATAATATTAAAAATGGGTTGTTTCCTCTGATTCAGAAGCCATTCTCTTATCCTGGGTTATGGAGAATTCGTCCCTAACAGTAACCACTTAATCCAACCCTATTTCAATTTACTAAGCGAAAACCAACCTAGGGTTGTCAATATGTGATTAGGCACCACATACACCAGTTAGCCCTTCATCCATTAAGCATGAACGCAAGTTAGGCTCAGAAGAAGCGTGCACTGATTAATGTTCACGAATATGGGTTAACTGGTGAAGGGAAAACTGCCAGGGAACCACATTATAAACGAAACCTCAAAGAGAGTTGGGCTTCTTTCTCAGAAGGAAACAACACCAGAATAATTAGCCTTCCATAGATTCAAACAGAAAACGTAAATGAAACATGAAGCAGAAACGTAAATAACAGAAACGTAAATGAGACAGAAACGAAAATGAAAACAGAAACGTAAATGAAAGTAGAAGAAGAAACAAGAACGAAATTGTAATTAGAAGCAGGAAATGGGAAATTGCATTCAGAACGAAAACAGTAGCATTAGAACAGAAAGAACTTAAAACCCTAAACAAAACTCTGAATAATGAATGGCATAACAGAATGCCTTGCACGAATCCCAAGGCTACTATTTAAAAAGAGTCACTCAAAGTCACTGGGCTCTATTACAATACTCTGGCCCAAAACGAAATAAACACTAAACCACATAAAATAAAATTGCGAAATTTCCTAATTAAAAATTAACTAAGGTAAGCGTTGCTTTATTTGCCCTCTTCAAGTCCACAATCCAAAATCCGGATTAAGCCCAATGTTTCATTAATTCCTGAAATTAGATTAAAAACATCAAATTAGCTAAATGAGACCAAATAATAAAACTGCCTAATTAATTGACAATTAAGACCAATCAGTAATTAAAATGGTGCAAAAAGGGTTTAGAAAATAGAAGAAAATGATGGCACATCTGTCTGCTAAAGCTGGAGGTGGGGCTGAAGTAGAAGATGTAGAGATGCCAGCTATTGGTGCAAAGGAAGAGGGAACATCAGCTGCTCTGAGCTTGGTCTTCCTTGCCTCAGGAAAATTAACCGTTTGGTCATTCGCATTCCAACAGTTCCTTATGATATAGGCTAAGTCAATGACCGGTCTTAGGTTCTCGTAGGAGGTAAGAGCATCAGATCCAACTCCCCTCAATCTACACAAGGTTGTGATTAAAGTTGGGAAGCCTAAGCGAGAAGAGTTAGACTGAGCCATCATGGTCATCTGTCCAAAGATCAAACCACCAATGCTCATGTCCATCCTTGTGATTAAGCCATAGACCAACCTAGCTCTGTCTGTGTTCAAATTTGAAGTGCAGGAGGTAGGAGCTAGGTTTGAGTAAGAGAAGACGCTCTATGTCTGAGCCAGGGTAGTAAGATTTTTTTTGAAGAGCTTCCATGGTTGGCCCTCCGTGTTTAGAATAAAGCCCTTGCCCGAAATGCATAGACTAGCCTCCATCTCTTTGGGATCATACCTTAATCTGCAAAATCTGGAATAAGTGGGTAAAGATTCCCCCTCCTCTAATAACATTGGAGTCTAGAGGAACTCATTTAGGTTGTTTGCATCTATCTTGATTAAATGGCCTCTTAATCTAGCACATTTGGGAGCTTGATCTACTGGACTATAGAAATTGGCATAAAATTCTTTAACCACTGCCACATCTATGCTCCCTTCCTGAAGGTTGGCGAGGCATTTGTGAAGGTTTCGCCTCTCAAATTCTGCTTTAAACTCGTGGAACTAAGAATGACAAAGTTCCACATTCCTTTCCGGAAGGATCCTTCGGTCTAAAATATTATCGATATATCGGTTTCAGGCTTCCTCTGATTGAAATCTCCTGCTATCATTCTGATCCTGTGGCCTAGAATCACTACTCTTACGTTTCCTAGAGGCCATCTGCATATAAAGGAACCAAAAAATTAATAAGGACACAAGTTATTCAAATTTTGAAAACTGAAAAATAAAACTAAAAAAGACACTGGCCGCTTAGCGAGACATGGTCCGCTTAGCTGGCCTTTGCAAAAAAAACACTACCGCTTAGCGACATGTGGAGTCGCTTAGTGAAAGTTGTAGAAATTCAGCTTCTACAAAATTGGCTTAGCTGGACAGTGCCCGCTAAGCTGAACATCTGCCGCAAGGATATGCACTAAGCTCCTTAAAGGTTGCGTTTAGCGGCACCAACTCTTCAAAAATTTCATTAAGAATTGGGAGCTTAGCGAGCGAAGCTCGCTTATCTCAGCAGATGCCGCAACAAATCATGCTTGGCCCAGGAAAGCTCGGCTTAGTGTGCGACTATCAACAAAAAATTGTATAAGTTACCTGGGCTTAGCGATTCAGCCTCGCTTAGCCACAGGTAGTTCAGCAAGAGGATAAGTGTTCATCCTCAAAGGATGAACTCGCTTAGTGCGGTAAGAGCGTTTAGCGAGTTCTTCAAAAAACGCCTATATACACAATGAGTATTGATGAACTCACTTAGCGCAGCATGCTCGCTTAGCGAGTTCATCGCGTTTTCCAGA
The DNA here is from genome assembly GCF_000004515.6 of Glycine max. Lineage (NCBI taxonomy): Eukaryota > Viridiplantae > Streptophyta > Magnoliopsida > Fabales > Fabaceae > Glycine > Glycine max. Next base: position 20,659,483 of record NC_038252.2, on the reverse strand, counting down.
AAACACAGTTCACTTTCTTGCACTTTTCATGCCTCAAAAAGGCATATCAGACATGCAATGTGTGCATCATACTTAATACAGTATACAAGCGTATATAGTCCTAATCTTAAATTAATTCTAACAAAACATAAAAACCCTAAAAATCTAAAACTACAGTTGAAGTCTTCTACCATAAAGTTTAGATAAGAAAAAGAGAAAAAGAATCAAGGAACTTACTTGGATTGTTAATGCTTTGGGATTGGAAGTAGACAATGCAAAGAGAAAGCACAAATGCAAAATGCGCAAATTTTTGGAGAGAGAGAATGCAGAGAAGGAGTTTCCAAAATCTGGCAAGTGTGAGTGTAACTGCTGTTACACTCACTTAAGCAGTTTTTGACACTTTTGCTTAGCGGACCGTTGCGCTAAGCGAGCCAGAGAGACGTTTGGTTTCTCAACGAGGCTCGCTTAGCGGATCCGCGCGCTTAGCCGACGTTTCAAATTCAAAATTAGTTTTTTTTCTTTTTTGCATACAGGCTTGGCTTAGCACGTGGGTAAGTCCGCTTAGCGAGGTCTGCAGATTAGAAAAGCTGCAACTCTCGCTAAGCCAAGCTCTGGCCAACTTAGCTAAAATGATTCATCTTAAGTACAGAGGAGCATGCGCTTAGCTGATAAGGATTCGCTTAGCTCTCACATTGCCGCAAGGAATTCAGCTTAGCTGCCATGACTGGCGCTTAGCTTCATGAACCTCAGTTATAGCCGTAAGGAATTTAGCTTGGCAACAATAGGTCACACTTAGCCAAGGATAAGTTGTCGCTTAGCGATCAGGTTGAAGCTTAGCCGAATTCAGATCTATTTGAAGTTGGCTTAGCTCATCCTTGGCCAGCTTAGCGAACCAAATCAGCCTCAGATGCAAGGGTTGGGCACTAAACGCTTGAGACTCGCGGCTTAGCGCATGACCAAAGATGCGCTTAGCACGAGGCTCGTGCTTAGCGAATGGACTATTTTTCAGAAAAATGTTTTCTAAGTTATTTTTCAGTCCTTTTCTAAACAAATTGAAACCCTTATATCTGACATTCAAAGATAGGCTGATATACTCCTATGTACAGATTGTGCAGCACGTTCCCAATGATCTAATGCATGAAAACAAAAATTACAGAAATTAAAATTGGGTTGCCTCCCAGGAAGCGCTTCTTTAACGTCATTAGCTTAACACTTTTACCTCACTAGGAGATCTTATGTTTTGGTTCTTACTTTCAGAACCTCTTGACCTCCTTCCATTACCTGTAAGCAGACATTGTGTTCTGGAGCTGGCTTGTCTTCAACAAACAAATCAAAATCAATTTTCTGATCTTCAAAACCTAGCTCCAGCTTCCTCTTCCCTATATCAACTATGCAGACATGAATGGCCTTCCCAATATTACAGGGATGTCAGTATCTTCAAAGATATCCATTACCATAAAGTCTGTCAGGAAGATAAAATGTTTAACTCTGACCAACACATCTTCAATTACTGCATATGGTCTGGTAATGGAGCAGTCAGCTAATTGTAAAGTCATTCGAGTGGGCATTATTTCCAACTTTCCCAATCTTCTGCACATGAAGAGTGGCATCAAATTGATACTGGCTCCCAGGTCAATAAAAGTTTTTCCCACATTGACTTCTCCAATTGAACAAGGAATAGTTACACTCGCAGGATCTTTATGCTTGGGTGGAAGGATCTTTTGGATCACAGCACTGCAGTTTCCTTCCACTATGATGTTTTCCTGATGAATATATTTATGCTTCCTTGTTAACATATCTTTTAAGAATTTAGAGTAGAGTGGCATCTGCTGCAAAGCTTCTCCAAAGGGCATGGTTATTTCCAGTTTCTTGAAAATATCTAAAAATCTCATCAGATGACAATCTTTTTCCTTTTTGGAAGGTACCACAGGATATGGTACTTCCCCACCTTCATCCACAGCTTTTTCACTTCTACTCTTCTTTGCATTCCTATTATTTTTTTCTTCTTTTTCATTTTTTTCATTTTCTATTTCTTTTTCTACTTCTTGGTCCTTCAATTCTTTATTCTTAACTATTATTTGTTCCTCTTTTTCTTGATTACTTTCACCTCTCACCTCACTTTTCTTTTCATCAGTACCTTTCTTGTCAACAGTTTTCTTCTTATGCACAACATTATCCTCATCCTCAACCTCCACAAACCTTTTACTCCTTGTCATCACAGCTTTGCATTCCTCCTTGGGATTTTGTTCTGTATTTGCCACAAAATTGTTGGATGACTTGTCAGCTATCTGCTTGGCCAGTTGTCCCCTGAACCTCAAGGTTCTTCAGGGTTGACTCAGTGCTTTTATGATTTGACATTGTTACCTGCATAAACTGAGTCAAGGTTTCCTCCAGCTTAGTAGTCCTCTAGAATATGTTAGGTCCTTGTTGGATTGGCCTGTTTGAAGGCCCACTCTAGTCTTTGTTGAACTGGTTGCCAGGGTGTGTCCTCCACTGTCCTTGTTGATTATAGGGACCCTGCTGGAAGCCTGAAAATCCTCCTTGAGTATACCCTTGTTGCTGTTGATTTCCCATATAATGAATTTCTTGAGTGTTTTCTTCAGCGGGAATACATTGGCTTGTTTCATGAGCCTCATCATAAACGGTACAACCTGTAACCTGCAAAACAGAAGAGTGCGTAGGTTGACCCATAGACAGCTTAGTTGGCAGCTTACCGATTGTTTCTGTTAAAATCTTAAGTTGCTTAGAAAGCAACTTGTTCTGTGCCAATAAAGCGTCATGTGATGATAGCTCTAACAAGATTTTCTTCGTGGGTTGATGGGTTTTGTCTCGTAGAATGGCATGATCACTGGCTGACATGTTCTCAATTAGCTCAGTTGCTTCTTCCGGGGTCTTCAGTTTTATCTTTCCCCCTGCAGAAGCATCTAACAGTTGCTTGGTTTGTGGTCTCAGTCCATCTATAAACATATTCAATTGGATTAGCTCGGAAAACCCATGAGTGGGAGTTCTTCTCAGCAAGCCTCTGAACCTCTCCAATGCTTCACTTAGAGATTCATCAAGAAACTAATGAAATGAAGAGATTGCAGCTTTCCCTTCCGTAGTCTTGGACTCTGGGAAGTATTTCTTTAGGAACTTTTCAACAACTTCTTCCCAGGTTTTCAGACTGTTACCCTTGAATGAGTGGAGCCACCTCTTGGCTTATCCTACCAATGAGAATGAGAAAAGGCTGAGCCTAATAGCTTCGTCTGGTACATCGGCAATCTTGACAGTGCTGCATATTTCAATGAACATTGCCAAGTGTGCATAGGGGTCTTCATTAGGTAATCCTTGAAATAAGTTCCCATGTATTAAATGAATTAAGGAATGTGGGTAGTTGATGTTGTTAGCTTGCACTTCAGGACGTGCAATGCTGGTGAAAAATTATGGTACTAAACTACTTGAGTAATCCTCAAGGGTAATCCTCTAGTCATGCTCTTCTGCCATGGTAATGACTTCAGGTAATTGAGTTGCAGATTCCTTGATGATGGTGAATCAGGTGATAATAAGTCAGAGAAATGAGTCTCCTTCTCAAGAATGGATGCAACTGTTCTGTCTTGTAGAAGTTTCCTTCTCCTCTCGGTCATGTTCCTTCACAATGTAGCTTCAATTTCTAAGTCTAGATGAACTAAATTGCCTCTGGGAGATCTATGCATATACAATACTAATAGAACAATGGTTATCCAGTTTAATAAGAAAAGACAAATAGGAATTAAGAACAAATATTCACAAAAACAATCAAAGAATAACAAATAAAGAATAGCCACCTAAAAACGAACTAACTTCCCAAATAAAAAGAAGTTCCCCGGCAACGACGCCAAAAACTTGTTCGGCTTCCGGCAAGTGCACCGGATCGCACAAGTAGTATAACATGGTAAGAACTGAGTATCGAACTCTCGGGGAACTTGTGTTATTTGGTAAGCTATTTCATCAAATAGGTGTCTGGTGTGTAAAGATAAGTGTGAATATGAACAGGTGTGTAAACTATCTGTGCAAAAAGAAAGAAAATCACGCGAGAGAAATGATGTGTAAAAACAATGCTCATGTGTTCCTATGGTGTCTCCTAAGATACTAAACCTAGATTCCTCATGATAGTTTAGCCTAATCCTGATCAAGCATCATTCGCAGATTCCTCTTGTTGGACTAAACTAGGACCGCATTAAGACACGCATACACAACGAAATTATCACACCCCGATTCCTCGTGATAGTACGACAACTTAGCCCTGTACTATCAAGGACTTTAGAATCAGACCAGTTTTTACTGTTGAATGGCCCTAACAAAGCATGCATCTACGTGATCAAGGTAAAGGCATACTGGAGTGAAAAGCAGATAGCACAAAGAACACACAAAACATCATTAAATAGATAGAAATATATTTACATCAGGTACCTACAAGGAAGATCCAACAGAGGATTTAGCTTTCCATAACCAGGAAGCCTTTTTTACAACAAAGAGAGGAACAAGATGAAAGATTGCAAAAATACAAGTGGTGAGGATGTCTCCTTCACCTCGAGGATCTCACAATCACTCACAAACTCATCTCAAGCTCTCAAATTGGCTCCTGCTTCAAGCTCTAGTCTCTGCAGATCTTCACACAGCAAAATCTCTCAAAACTCTCTAGAACTTGGACCTTTCTCTCTCTAGAATCTCTAGACATGCAAAGCTCTGAATCCCAGTCCCAACTCCCTCTCTAAAATCTGATTTCTGGCTTAAATAGGTGGCCTTGTTCGTGCTCGTGTGCTTAGCGCAATTATGGACCGCTTAGTGCACATTAGTGAATTTTGGCTTAGCGCGTGCCTTTCTCGCTTAGCGGATGGACTGAAGCGGTGCGCTTAGTGAGATGAAGTGGTGCGCTTAGCGAACCTGTACACCTCATCTTCTTCCAGAGTCTTCCTTGCACTTAGCCAATGAGTGTTGGACTTAGCGGACGCTCGCTAAGCCAGTAGATTGGCTTAGCGAGAAGGTGAAAAACATCACTTTTCAAAGCTTGCCTAATTAAGCTAAAATTGAGAGAAAATGATTATTAAGCACACAAAATAGAAGTACTAAGTATTTATTACCTATACTTAACAAAAAATACTTATAACACTACAAAATAACAATAAATTGGAAGAGTTTGATACAATTTACACAAGTTTTATACATAAAAGTTAGTCGTATTCATCGACTAACAGTTGTCGGGAGGTTTGCGTGGAACATATGCAAATTCCTAGCATCATATGCACCACCTTGTGAAGTTGAGGGCATCTGCCTTGAGTGTCGGCCAATTTTAGCCACTGCATACTACCTTGGTTGCCAAAGAGCGACCCCCAGTATGCAGGTCGCAGTTTCCTTTATGCAACTTCCACATGACGTAGTCTACTTGTTGGTTGTTCAGGCACTTAAGCAAGGGTGTTGTCATCCTTATTTTGAATAGTTCACCATCAAGGATGACATAGTAACACCCCTTGAATTAAGAAATTCTTATAGGGGGTCATCTAGTTTGGTTCCTCCTATTCTCCTACCATGACCTCTTTGGTGTCTATGGTTGGTGCTTGGAGTGTCTCCCGGATGATGGTCTTAAGGTGTCCAGTCTTCTTAGTGGCCACCTTGGAGAGCAAGTATGCCCTAGTATTGTTTTCCCTTGGTATGTGGTACATCTCGAAACAATCGAAATCATCAACAAGGTTTTTTACGACATTATAGTATCTGAGTAACATTGCCTCCTTAGCTTGATGTCTGTTTGCAACCTGTCCCTAGACAAGCTGCGAATCACTTTAACACCTAAGTTTTCTTACCCCAACTTCTTTTGCCAGCTTTAGGCCTCCTATAAGTGCTTCATTATTGGGCCTGCTCTAATGTGACATTATTGGGCCCTTCTAGGATAATACATGCCTCGCTTCCTTTCACATTGGACGCATCGTCTATGTAAAGGTTCCACCAATCTTGAGTACATTGGACGTTGCCAGTAAATTTAACTAGAAAGTCTACCATGAATTGGCTCTTCATAGGACAGCGAGGCTCATATTGGAGGTCAAACTTTGACAGTTCTACTTACCATGCTATCATCCATCCTACCAACTTAGGCTTTCACAACACTTGTCTAATAGGGTGGTCCGTCTTAACTATGACTTGGTCAACCCTACTTTGTCTATCATTTGGTACCGCTTCTCAGCATCGTGAAGGACACGACTAACAAAATAGATGGGAATTTGGTGTCTCCCATCTTCTTGGACGAGGGTCGAGCTGATGGTCTCTTCTACTACTAAAAGGTAAAGGAGCAGGGGTACTCCTGGCTTTAGTCAACTCAAAACTGGTGGCGTCGTGATAGTTTTCTTAAAGGACATGAAGGCTTGATCACAAGCTTTGTCCCACAGGAATGCCTCAATTTTCTGAAGTAGCTTGTAAAATGGTCTTTCTTTCTCTGTGAGCTTCGGGAAGAACCTAGACAAAGACATCAGTCTATCGTTTAGCTTTTGAACTTCTCTGACGTTAGTAGACTAAGAATTTCTAGTATCACCGTGCAATTGTCAGGATTAGCTTCGATTCCTTGGTGGGTTACCATGAAACCCAAGAATTTTCTGCCTCTGACCCCAAAAGTGCATTTTTTAGGGTTACACTCTGAGACTCTCTAAAATTCTCCTCCAAATCTGCCACATGTTGGGTCACACTGTGAGACTTGATGACCATGTCATCCACATAAAGCTTAACATTTTGTCCTATCTATTATTTGAAGACCCGGTCCATGAGCCTTTTATATGTAGCCTTACGTTCTTCAGCCCGAAAGGGATGACCCTATAATAGAAATTGGTGTCTTTAGCTATGAAGGTGTTCTTTTCTTTGTTTGAAGGGTGCATCCTAATTTGATTGTACCCAAAATAAATGTCCAGGAAGCTCAATAATTGGAATTCGAACGCACCATCTACAAGCCTATTGATGTTGGGCAAAGGATATGTGTCCTTGGGGCATGCTTTGTTGAGGTCAATACAGTTAGTACATATATGCCATTTCCCATTGACTTTCTAAACCATGACAATGTTGACCAGCTAGGTCGAGTATCTGACCTCCCTAATAAACTGAGCCTTGTGTAACTTGTCAATCTTTTCTCTGACTTCGTCGCTCTTCTCCTATCTATCTCTTTTTCTATGAGACTGGTTTAGCCTGAGGGCAAACGACGAGTTTGTGGCTAGGGTGAATACTTGGCATATTAGATGGTTTCCATGTGAATAAGTCTGCATTTCTTTGTATAATTTCAGCTATATGTCTGTATTTGTGACTGGTGAGGTCCCTACTGAGCTAAGTACATTGTCTAGGTTTGGGTCTCAGCTGCAGCTTAACGAGCTCTTCAATTGGTTTTAGGCCTTTGTTGATAGCGTCACCGCGTGGTCAAGGTCTTTGTTGGGGGTTCTTTGTCCATGCTCATGACTTGACTGTCACTGCCACCAGAGGTGGTATGAGGCTTGCATGGCTCCCTAAGATAAGGAGCAACCTTCAAGCTTTCAGCATACCTCTATCGGGCCTGCTTTCGGTTTGCCTCGACAATTATGATTTCTCCGATCAAGGTTGGGAACTTCATCTTAAGGTGTGGTGTAGAAACAATGGCTCCGAGCTCATTTAACATTTTACTTCTAATCAAAGCAAAATTAAAGGTATTTGCATCCATAATTAAGTACCTTACAGTGAAACTCCATGAGAGCTTGCCTTGACCAAAGGTGGGCATTAGGTCTACAGAACCTTTGGTTTCCACTCTCTCTCCAGTAAAACTAAGGAGTCGTCTATAGTGCAGTTGAATTGTGTTAGGTGAGACTTCCAACCTTTGAAATGTCTTCTAATAAAGTATACTTGTGGAACTACCTTGGTCGATGAGGACTTTAGACACCATGAAATTGGTGATGACAATGGAGACAACCATGGGATCATCCTGGTTGATCCTTTTGAAATCTTTGTCAGTGAATGTTATGGGAGGGAGGCTTCTTGGTTACTATATGTCGACCCAGTTGACGTCAATATCTTTGATGGCATGAAGATGATGCTTTCGGGACTAGCTAGATAGCCTTCTATAAGAAAATTCACCCGCAATGGTGTTAATTACGCCTATAACTTGTTGTGCAGGTTTGTCTTCTTGCTCTTGCTAAGGTTGACGTTCATGCCTCTAGGAGTGATGCCTATGTCTCCCTCCCTCCTCTATTCGGTCCCTCTTTCTATCAGCATCTCGGCTCCTGCAATGGTCGTCCTAGTGCCCCCCGACCCTACTTCCTTTTTGGTTGTCATCAAGCTTTTTTACGAATTGGGATAGGTGTTTGGCCTGTATAAGTTCCTCTATCTTGTCTTTGAGGGCCCAATAGTCTTAAGTATTGTAGCCATGGTTGCAATGGTATCTATAGTGATTGGTTATGTCCAGTCCAGGTCTAGGAGGAGGTATGTGAGGTAATTGTATGGGTATCTCCATGTTGAAGGCTTCTTCAAGAATGGTGGCTCGATTTGTTGTCAAAGGCATGTGATGCTCGTACCTTGGTCCCTTCGGAAAAGGCTAATGTTTTTTTGGTTTGTGTCGTATGTTCGACTTGTGTGAGTCGGTCCTTGCTCTACTCTCACCTTTTTCTCTCTTGTGTCCAGCCTGTCAAACTTCATTTCAGAATGTTGACATTTCTTCCATCTGAATGTAGCCTTTGGCTCGTTCACATAGCTCATCCATGCTTCTAGGAGGTTTCTTGTACAAACTATCCACAAACTTGCTAGGTCGTAAGGCTAATAGCATGGAGTGTAAAGCCACCTCAAGATTTAGATTCCTAATTTGGACAGTGATTCAATCGAACCTATCCATAAATTTGCTAAGTGACTCATCATCTACCTGGCGTAAACTAGCCAAGGCTGTAGATGTCCAACGGTGTGACCAGCTCATCGCATACTCAAAACTAAAGCATTTGACAAGGGTGTCAAAGTTGTCAATGAACTAGGGAGGGAGTCCTCCATACCATGTCAATGCTGCCCCCCTAAGGGACGTAAGCAAGATTCGACACAGGATCGTGTCATGATTGTTATAGAGATTATCTTGAGTGAGGAACACATCCATGTGTTCGTCTAGATTAATAGTTTCATCATAGCACTCCGTGTTGAGCAGTTTCCAACCAATGGGCAGGTCGACCTCCATGATGTGATCTACAAAAGGATGTCAACGAGTCGTTCATCCTTCATGGCGATGTACGTGCAAGATGTTGTGGTCGCTGTCGCAACGTGCCCTATTGCGGGCGAGCGAAGGCGAGGCTCACGGGTGTGCTTTCCAAAGGAGGAAAGATGCGCGGAGTCGCCACCAACGTTTATTTGTGGAAAACGTCGGGAAAAACCGAAGGAAATCGGTCAAAATGAAAATTCTAAGTTCAGGAGTTGTATTTACGCTTGAGGAAGGTATTAGCACCTCTCACGTTTGTCTCAAAGGACAACAGCCTATTTTTCAGAATTGTGGAAATTGTGTTATCTTAATTTTTAGTTCTTTTTATTTTTTTGAGGTCGACAAAAGCGGGGCTCTTGCTCCTACGTACCCCCCATCAAAGAGGAAATCAGACCTACGTAGTTCTTTCTTATGCGTGAATCAAGTGATTCTTTTTACTTGAAAGGTGATCATTTTAAGGCGTTGGACCAAAAAAAATGATCCATTTTACTTGGTAAGAAACTGAAATGATAAACTTTCAAAACCCTATTTTTGTGGACGAGCTTGACTAGGCGAGTTGATTTTAGCCTTAGTTTCACTTTAGTTATTAGTCGATTCAATTAAGAATGAGAAATCCCAAAGAGAAAACGTCCAATTGATTTTTCGCTTTATTTTACTAAAAAGGTATTTTTTTTATTATTATATTATTATTTCACCTCTTTTTTGATTTCCAACGTGGTTACGGCACGACCGAACGGTCGGAATTCATTTTAACCGAAATTAACGAATACTACAATTCAAATGATCGGTGGAAATTTGTTTTATTTTTAGATTAGGCGAGAAATGACTTAAATAAATGACTTAAGCACGTCAAAAGGGGGTATAAAAAGCGAATGAAAACGAGAATAAAAATACATGAAACAAAATGTGGACCACCACGGGTACATAGAATGAATTGAAAAACTCGGTTTGAGGTACTTACCCGTTGAAGACTGAAGAAAAAGAAGAACGAACGATGAATGTTGAAGAACGGTCGAGAATCTTCGCGTAATTACTCACGGAAACGTTACGGAAGCGCCTCGGCTTGGATTTTCTTCACAGAAATAATTTTCCTCAGTAATTTCGAGAGAATGAGAAGTGCCAAGAAGGCTGAACCCCTTCTCCCTTCACTCCTCCCCCTATTTATAACAAAATAGGGGAGGAGCTTGCCACCCAGCTCGCCCAGGCGAGCAAGGTTGCTTCCTCCAGAAGCAACAGACTTCTGGAGGAAGAATCTGGAAGGCCCAAGTGGGCCTGATTGCTATTTGTACCCCCCTTTTTACTAAATGCACCCCCATCTACCTTTTTTGGTAATTCTTTTTCCATAACGTTACGAAAATTTACGAATTTCGTAACGATACTTATTTTCCTTCCGCAAGGTTACGAGTCCTTACGGATTATGTATTTACTCTTTTTTAGCTTTTGAAGAAGTTACGAAAACTCACGGATTGCGAAAAATACCTCCTTTCGATTTCCGTCACATCACGGAATTTTCACGGATCGCGTAAGCCTGCTTCCTTTTGATTTTCAGCACGTCTCGGGACTTCACATATTGTGCATCAAAGGGTGCCAAACATCTCGAAGCGGCCAATCAATAGTTGTATATCATCAAATTATAATCCCCGGACGAAATTAGGGTATGACAGTTGCCCCTCTTTACTTACCTCTCATCGGAGATAAGAGGAAAGCAAAGATAAGACACTGATTTCGTCCATCCTGCCCTTTTTGTGATGACGATTCTCGTCTCTACTCCTTCTTTTTTTGTTGTACAACACAAAACAAAATACAAACAACAACAAGAACAACGAATATAATATACATATACACATGTTTGGCGAAGGAACCGATCCGGAAAACAACAGAAGAACATATTTCCCAGTCACCAGAGGCTCCGCACTTGATAATGGAGGACACATGAACAGCGCTAGGCAATGACATTCATGGGGCTCCGAAAAAGGTGAAGAATGGAGGATTGCCTTGAGGGTCCGCACTTAGGCAATCATGAAACATTGCTCCAAACTCGAAGGTGGAGGACACATGAACAGTGCTAGGCAATAACATTCATGGGGCTCCAAAAAAGGGGGGAGAATGGAGGATTGCCTTGAGGGTCCGCACTTAGGCAATCATGAAACACAGCTCCAAACTCGAAGGTGGAGGACACATGAACAACGCAAGGCAATAACATTCATAGGGCTCCGAAAAAGGGGGAGAATGGAGGATTGCCTTGAAGGTCCGCACTTAGGCAATCATAAAACACAGCTCCAAACTCGAAGGTGGAGGACACATGAACTGCGCTAGGCAATAACATTCATGGGGGCTCCGAAAAAGGGTTGGCAGGATCGAATGGTCCGCCGGGTTTTTTTTTTCACCTAAAAAGCAAACATGCTTTTTGCAAAGAAAAATAAATCATTCGCGAGAGCACCATATCTTAGAGAAACAATATACTTGTGCTAAGGGTAATCTTCCTTGTAATCGAGAATGAAGGGCAGGATGTCAACTTTTAGCTTCCAAATGAACATGCAGGGGAAACATCGGGCCAAGCTGAAAATAAATCACTCATAGTGTATAAAACTCACACAGGCAAGTGTTTTATCCTATTCCCAAACCATAACTGCACCATGACTTTATTTTGCACATGGCTTCCTATCGAATCAAAGATCAAACGTACGATCACAGACCAATAGGATTTTCTCGAGGGTAGCGTTTTTGGAGAGGAAACTGGGTGTTTTGGTATTTTCCTCTTTGTTCAGGTGGTGTGGGATATCGCCAGTCGAGAACGACCTTGAATGGCAATCTGAAGGGAAGAGACACCAAAAATGGGTTTTCCTTTGCCGGCAATCCCTTACCTTGCTGAAAATTTATCTGGTCTGAAGATCTTCCGTTCTCTTTCTTTCATTGATCGAGAATTGCCTCTTTTCCCTTTTTACTTCCTTTCGATCTTTGATCGGGAATCCTTCTTTCCTTTCTTTTGTTCTTTTCTTTATTTTCATCTTTTTCTTTTTCTTTCTTTCCATTTCTTCCTTCTTTTTTTTTTCTTCTCCTTTCCCCATCCCTTTCTTTGGGAAATCGGGTTTTAGCATTCTATTCGCTCTCCCTTGAGGCGATTCCGTTGTCCTTTGCTTCGGGGGAAAGAATGAGGATTCCTTTTTTACAGGCCAAGGTTCAAAAAGGTCTAAGGTTGTGTTTCAATGGGGTCTTTTATCGTGGGAACCCAATCTTGATATCTGGGGCGAAACAAATTTGGGTGTCAAGGTGTCGGTCTTGGGCCGAACTCCCCTATCACTCCAAAAGGCACGCGTGACAATGATGATTTGAAAACAACGTGCAAATTAGTCATGGCTACAGCCAGGTGGGCACTCAAGCATCCCGTTTATGGCATTGTGATACTACGATTGGGAATTTACACAGACAGACCCAACGTTTCCAAGTTATGTTCTTTCATCAGTTCAATGAATTCATCCATTCTTATCTCGGTTTATTCCGGAAAATAAACTCTTAGCATCAGTCCCTTGTTTCCAGAAGATACGTTTGCTCTTTACGAATGATTTATACTTCTTAACTATAACATGTCGACCTTCGCGGTCTTTCTTTCTTTTTCCTTTTTGTTTCATTTTTATATATTCACAAAACTTTTCTTTGTACATCCACATGATGAACTTTTTCTGTAAATGCATTAGAACTCTTTCTCTTTACGTCACACGGTCTATATACAAACCCTATTCATGTTCAAAGATTTTTTGGTTTTTCCCAACACACACTTATGGTTCACACAAAAGTTTCTTCATATACACTCGTTGCTCACACACACAAGGATTCCTTTCCACGCATCATTTACACACACAAAAAAAACCTTTTATACACACTTTCCTTTTTCTTTGTATACACAGACATTTTATTCACAATGCTTCTTTCTTTTTATTAGGATTTTTGGTTCATTTTATTTTTTAGGACGACGTTCCTGAATGAAAAACTCTACACGGTCCCGGAATTTCAACAAACATTATTGACAACAATGAAACAAGTACCGATGTAACAACTCAAATGATATGTATGTACAAAACAAAAGTCAAAACATGAAACAAACGTTAGTCCCTTAGTCAAACAAAAATATATAATAGGAAAAATAGAAACAAAAAGAAATATGGATCAAGGGATCTCCCAATCATGTGGCCCCGCTTCCTCCTAAGAAATCAAGTAAATCGGTCATCTCCTCGTCCTCGCGGGCCTCATCTGCCTCGTCGGGAGCCTCTGCTGGTGCCTCTGCTGGCGCCTCTCCTGCCCGGGCCTCAGGCCAATCTCTAGGCCATGCGACCTCTGCCCTGAACTGGTCCGGAGTAGGGCACGGAAAAGAAGTAAAACCCTGGCTCTGCAGGCTGAGGCTCATCTGGTAATGACAATCATGAGTTTGTACATGAGCTCGGTCGTTGGCCGCCTGCTGGCGAACCAAATGCCGCAAATACTGCTCCGTATCAAACGATTCGGCTGGACCAGCCTGATGAGGTGGTGGCGCGTCTGCGGCCTGCGGAGCATCCCCCTGGGCCTGTCTCTGTGTGCAATACTTCTCAATAAAAGCTCGGGTGATGGGCGGCCGAATCACCTTGCTAGGTGCGACGGGGACTCCGAACGACTAGCAGAGTCCTGTGATCAAAGCAGGAAATCCCAGAGCCCTGTTGGACTTATCCGGGTCCAGAGGGTGCCTGGTAGGCGCCACACCTGCAAATAGATAGATGGCATCAGCGATTAACTGAGCCACGTGAATGCTCATCCGTGTCAGGATGGCATACACCAGTTGACACTTCGGCAGGGGGAGGTCGGAATTATGATCGCTGGGCTGGATGTTGCTGAGCAGCAAAGTCATCCAGATCTGAGTCAGGGTGGTCATGTTGGTGTGCATGATCCGCACCCGTCTCCCGGCAGCAGTCCGGGCAAAATCCTGCCCCGGTATACATAGCAAATGGGCGATCGCCTCCTCATCGAGCCCATCGGACCGGTTCCTCCTCTGGCCATACTTGCACTCCTAACCCTCTTCCAGCACTAAAGGGTATCCCAGGAACTGGCCGATAGCATCTGCATCAAACGGGATCCACTAACCCCTCACCCAGGACCTCATATCTCGCACGCCCTCCTCTGTAGGCCAAGCATTGGCATAAAATTCGAGGACTATGTATGGATCGAACTTGGCCATGGGGGTGACCAGTGATGCCCACCGCCGGCGAACTATCTCTTCCTGGAAATCGGTATACTCGTCGTCCCTGAGCTGGACGCGTCGCTCCCGGAGAAATGACCATCCCTTGATGGCCTCGAAGCGCTGCTGGTGTTCAGCGCTCCTAAAGCGGTGACTATCATACTCGGGAGCGGAACTAGTTCCTTCGGCTGCTTTATCCTTCCTGGATCTCTTTGAGGCAAGTTTCCTCGGGGCCATCTCTTGTGGGGAGTGAATTAAAGCGTGAAAAGGGAAGCAAAAACTCAACAATGGAAGCTTAGGGGCTGCTGTTCTCGTAGTTCCCGTGAGCTTGGGGGTTTTTGAAGTGAGGGGGAAGAGTTTTGGGTGAAGAAAACGTTCCCCCTCCACCTCTTTATATTTTCGTACAGCGGTTGCTTGCCCAGGCGAGCTCAGCTCGCCCAGGCGAGCTAACCTGTACCCCCCCCCCTTTTTTTTTTGAGGGGAACATTAACCATGTCTCCTCCTTCCTTATGGGTTAGCGTTTGCCCACTTGAACCTACTTAAATCAGCATTAGGTGTCGATTACTTATTTAAAACAAACAATAGTAAAAGAAACTGCGAATGCAAAGGATACTGGGCTGCCTTGCAGCGACGTTCTCTGCTTGTTTAGCGCCGGGAAGGGGCAACGATCGGTCGGTCGTGACCCTATCCCCACTTGCATCCGTCCCTATGTACCTGTAAGTAGGAAACAAAAAATCCAATGGCCAATCGTGTCTGGCCATCGTCTTACCTTGGTTGATTTCCGCATTCAACTTGTCTCGACTTCTAACCGTGACCTAAGAAGGCCCTGCCCCTGTTACCACAAAATATGCATGTGTATGTGCATGTATGTTCCTTATGCGATAACTTTCTTAGTGAAGGCTAGTTAGATTCAATTTTAGATAAGCGTTTGGGGCACCCCATACACCGAGCGAAGAGTGCTCAAGTTATAACAAATCTAAAACACAAGGTTTGAAACCAAAGGGAGGACTGAAACCTCGCCCATCTTTTCTTTTCAAAGAAGCGAGACAAATACAGAGAATGGGAATCCCTAGAGGAAACCAAGAAGAACGAGAAAAACTCGGAAATAAAAACATGCAGTGGTCCTCTTGATTGCCCCAGTCTTCAAGCGTAATATCGTTTAACTATATCGGAGTTCACGGGTGAGGGCAGCTTCTCGCCATCCATGTTGGTGAGTATCAGAGCACCCCCAGAAAAAGCTCTTTTCACCACAAGAGGTCCTTCATAATTCGGGGCCCACTTGCCTCGACCATCCTTAACTGCGTGGGACATCTTTTTCAGCACAAGGTCCCCCTCGTTGAACTTGCGCGGACGTACCTTCTTATCGAATGTGTTCTTTACTCTTCGTTGATACAAACGCCCATGGCTCATGGCTGTCAAACGCTTACCTTCAATGAGGTTGACTTGGTCGTAGCATTCTTGAGCCCATTCCGACTCTTCTAGGTCAGATTCTGCTATTATCCTCTGAGAAGGAACTTCCACCTCAAACGGGAGTACTGCTTCCATCCCATAAACTAAGGAATACGGTGTTGCCCCAGTAGAAGTTCGTACCGAGGTTCTATATCCGTGCAAGGCGAAAGGCAACATCTCATGCCAATCTTTGTATGACACTGTCATCTTTTGAACAATCTTCTTAATATTCTTATTCGCAGCCTCTACAGCTCCATTCATCTTTGGCCGATAAGGGGTAGAGTTATGATGCTGGATCTTGAAGTCTTCGCACATCTCCTGCATCATCTTATTGTTCAGATTGGTGCCATTGTCAGTAATGATCTTCCTGGGGAGTCCGTATCGACAAATCAGCTCCTTCTTTATGAATCTAACTACCACATTCCTTGTGACATTAGTATAAGAAGCTGCTTCGACCCATTTGGTGAAGTAATCTATCACCACAAGAATGAAGCGGTGACCATTCGACGCTTTGGGTTCGATGGCCCCAATGACATCTATTCCCCACATGGAAAAAGGCCAAGGGGCGGACATAACATTCAGAGGATGTGGCGGAACATTGACATTGTCCGCGTATGCCTGACATTTATGACATTTCCTGACATGAGCGCAGCAATCGCTTTCCATGGTGAGCCAATAATAACTGGCCCTAAGGATTTTTCTGGCCATAGCATGCCCATTGGCATGTGTCCCAAAGGAACCCTCGTGGATCTCCTCAATCATGAAGTTCGCCTCTTTGGCATCTACGCATCGTAGGAGGGTCTTGTCGTGGTTTCGTTTGTACAGGATGGTACCACTTACAAAGAAACCAGTAGCCAATCTCCTCAACGTCCTTTTGTCATTGTCAGAAATCCCTGGGGGGTATTCTTTGTTCTCGACATACTGCTTGATGTCGAAATACCACGGTTTCCCATCCCGCTCTTCCTCTATTGCATAACAATATGCCGGCCTGCCTTGAGATTTGAATTCGATGTACAGCAGATCCCCGTGTGGGGCAAGTTGAAACATGGATGCCAAGGTGGCTAATGCATCAGCCATTTGATTCTCTTCCCGAGGTATGTGGTGGAAGGAAATGTCGTCAAAGTACTTGGCTAACCTCAAGATGTGAGTTTGATAGGGTATCAACTTCGGATCCCTAGTTTCCCATTCTCCTTTCAACTGGCGTATCACCAAAGCTGAGTCTCCATACACCTTGAGTAGTTTTACATCAAAATCAATGGTTGCCTGAACCCCAAGGGGGCATGCTTCGTACTCGGCCATATTGTTGGTACAATGAAAACCTAGCCTAGCCATGAAAGGAATACACTGATCATCCGGGGATACAAGGACTGCCCCTACTCCGTGGCCCAAAGCATTAGATGCCCCATCGAAGCAAACAATCCATTTGTCTATGTCCTCGTGCGTCCGCTTCTCTTCAAACAGGGCCATGATATCTTCATCTGGGAACTCGGGGTGCATCGGCCGATAATCCTGGAGGGGTTGCTGGGCCAAATAATCTGCTAAGGCACTTCCCTTTACCGCTTTATGGGTGACGTAAACGATATCGAATTCAGATAATAATACCTGCCACCTAGCGATTCGTCCCGTGAGGGCCGGTTTTTCAAAGATGTATTTCAAGGGATCCATTTTGGAAATAAGCCACATGGTATGGCTGAGCATATACTGCCTAAGCCGATGTGATGCCCATACCAGAGCACAACACGTCCTTTCCAGCATTGAGTAATTCATCTCACATGCGGTAAACTTCTTGCTCAGATAGTAGATGGCTTGCTCGTTTTTCCCAGAATCATCATGCTGACCCAACACGCACCCCATAGACTCGTCCAACACGGTCATGTACAAGAAAAGAGTTCTTCCTGTTACAGGTGGCATGAGCACCGGGGGATTCGCGAGACTCTGTTTGATCTTCTCGAAGGCCTCTTGGCAGTCATTGTTCCATAGGACCGTCTGGTTCTTACGTAATAGCTTAAAAATGGGCTCACAGGTAGGGGTGAGTTGCGAGATAAATCTAGCGATATAATTCAACCTACCCAAAAACCCCCGAACCTGCTTCTCCGTGCGTGGTTCCGACATTTCAAGGATGGCCTTCACTTTCTCGGGATCTATCTCTATCCCTTTCTGACTTACGATAAATCCTAACAGCTTCCCCGACTTCACCCCAAAGGTGCATTTGGTTGGGTTTAGTTTTAATTGGTATTTCCGCAACCTTCCAAACAGCTTACGCAGATTGACAAGGTGTTCGGCTTCAGTCCGAGACTTGGCAATCATGTCATCTACGTAGACCTCTATTTCCTTATGCATCATATCATGGAACAACGCCACCATGGCACGCTGATAGGTTGCCCCAGCATTTTTCAGCCCGAAGGCCATCACTTTATAGCAGAATGTTCCCCATAGGGTGACGAAAGTGGTCTTCTCTACATCTTCGGGTGCCATCTTTATTTGATTATACCCCGAGAAACCATCCATAAATGAGAAAAGGGCGAATTTGGCTGTATTATCTACCAATATATTAATGTGTGGCAGGGGAAAATTGTCTTTAGGACTGGCTCGGTTCAAGTCCCGGTAGTCTACACACATTCGAACCTTGTCGTCCTTTTTCGGGACTGGTACAATGTTGGCCACCCACTCTGGGTACCGCGCCACAGCTAAGAAACCTACATCGAACTGCTTCTTTACTTCTTCTTTAATTTTTAAAGACATCTCGGGTTTCATTCTTCGTAACTTTTGCTTAACCGGGGAAGACCCAGGATTCAAAGGCAACTTATGCTGCACAATGTCGGAATCCAGACCGGGCATGTCTTGATATGACCATGCAAAGACATCTTGATACTCTTCAAGAAGGGTTATCAAGCCTTGGTGGATAGGCGCGGTCATACCGGTTCCTACCTTTACTTCTTTCTTTTCCTCCGTGGTCCCCTAGTTTACCAATTCGGTTTCTTCTTGGTGAGGCTTCATTTCACGTTCTTCCTGAGCGACCAACCTCTCCAACTCTGGTGACAGGACGTTCTCTTCCTCTTCCTCGTTTATCGTTTGGCTTATATCTCGATCGAAATCGAATGTCAAACCCTCGTTGTTATGATCCTCAAAGAATCGACCCTCATATCGATACCAAACAAGACAAAAGAAACAAAAACATGCAAAATGATATGAGAAAAGGTGGTACTACAAGAACAGATGAAACAAGATCTCTTTGTTTATTTAATAAGGTAGGTTCCACAAAACAAAAGAGAAAGGAAATCTATAGGCTCTAATTACATTGAATCAGCGGTATAGACTTCTGACTGGCTTATCACGTGCCAGTTCCCCACTTGGGAATCGGGGTGGCATGGTTGCACAAAACTTGGTGGGTCTTGAGGGAACTCCTCTTCTATTGCGGTCACCTCCTCCTCGGACACCATTCCAGCGCTGGTGAAACACTGGCTAATACGGCCGGGCCATACCCTATCCGCCCGAAATCTTGACGGCACGTTCCTCCTCCACGGCATCCCGGGCTCATACCCTAATCCATACTTGTATGGATTTCCCTTGATATCGACCACGTCGGCATTCCCGAGGCAGTCCTTGCCTAGACCCATTCCGGGCTCAAATCCGTTCCTGAGCATAACACGCGCCACCATTATGGCCGCTTTCGAGAGAGAAGGTAGCGACGGACTTGGTTCCACAGAAGCGTAGCTCACCACCTCAAAGGATTGGAAAGCCGTTTCCAATGATTCTTCCGCCGCTTCTATGTACGGTGCGGAGGAGGGGCATCTCACTAACATATCCTCTTCACCCGACACTATCACTAAAAGTCCACCCACTGCGAACTTCAATTTCTGGTGAAGCGTTGAAGGGACCACTCCCAGGGCATGAATCCAAGGTCTTCCCAAGAGGCAGCTATATGCGGGATTTATATCCATTACTTGAAACACCACGTTGCAAGTGTGGGGGCCTATCTGAATGGGAATGTCGATTTCCCCCATCACTTCCCACCGAGTACCATCAAAGGCTCGCACTACCATCGAGCTCGGTTTTAAACGTGACGCACTAAAAGGAAGCTTTTCCAAAGTGGTCTTCGGCATTACATTTAAACTCGATCCATTGTCGATAAGTACCTTTGTGACAACGTGGTCCATACATCTCACCGACACATGTAGAGCCTTGTTGTGTCCTCTCCCCTCAACGGGAATCTCTTCTTCCGCAAACGCGATATAATTGTTGGTGGTTATATGATTAACGATGCCTTCGAAACCTTCCACCGAGATATCATGTGCTACATGGGCATTGTTAAGGACCTTCATCAACAGCGCACGATGAGGCTCAGAGTTTATGAGTAGTTCAAGCAAAGAGACCCTTGCCGGAGTTTTATTCAGCTGCTCGACTACCTTAAACTCGCTTTGTTGGATGAGGCGGAGGAACTCATGGGCTTCTTCCAAAGTCACTGTTTTTCCTTGAAGTCCTTCTTTCTTTTCGGCCCCTCTTACTACTGGAGGATCTACTTCTTTCGAGGGGGTGGCTATGTCTGTGGGCTCTTGGATCATGGGCACTTTCCCTTTGGAGGGCAATTCCGCCGGGTGAGGGGAAGCGAACACCCGACCACTGCGAGTTACGGCACTGAGGCCGGTGATGTTGGTTACCATAGCTGACAGGGAGTCAACTTCGGTTGCAACTCTTTCGCTGGACGCGGGAGGGGTATACTTCCACGGAACAGCCTTATTACTTTGGTATGCAAATGGCGTTGGCTTGGGCGCCGCCCGGGGGTATATGGGTGTGGAGCCGGTCCCTTTTCTAGTAAAACATATCACTAGGGCCTTGGGGGTTAGAGGAACCCTCTTCTCTTCCGACTGCATGCAAATTTGTGGTTCTTCCCTCCCTCCTATGGACACTTCAAGCTGCCCCCAGTCCATGAGCCGCTGAAGCAATTCTTCTACCGCGGGACAGGTTTCCATGTCGTGTGACTCCCCGAGGTGAAACAAACATTCGTCCCTTTCGCCTCCACCACGGGAGACCATGCATGCCGCTTGCAGTGATTGATAGATGAAGCGTCTAGAAGTAGCTATCTCTCCTGACCTCTTTGCCCGCGATGGCCCATCCTCTTCGACGGTGTTCACGCTAGCCCCTCCATGACTAGCTAGCGGGTTGGTTCTAACATTTGGGCCTTCCTCTTGAAACGATAGCCAACCGGCACTGATTAGATGTCGTACCTTATATTTGAACGGGAGGCAGGAGTCAATGTTGTGTCCGGGAACTCCACTATGGTACGCACACTTGGCACCCGGGTCATACCACTTGGGGTAGGGTGGCTGGAGGACCTTCCCGGGTATGGCCACCACCCAATGATTCTCCAATAATGAAGGCCATAACTCGGAGTATGCCATGGGAATAGGAGGGAAGTTGTCTTTCAGGGGCGGGTGCTGTGCATATTTATAGGTCGCGCCGGGGGCTGTATTATTAACTAGCCGGGGTGCGGCTGGAGCTATGCGTTGGGCCGGCGCTCTTTCTGCTGCGGGTGGTCCTTTTACTTGAGTCGGGAGGGAATTCCCGGCTCGGATTAAAAAATTTAGGGGATTAGGCTGGTATGAGTTTTGGATATTTTGGGGTGCTTTCATTCACGTCGGGGCGGTGGTGACCGCGTGGGCGTCTCCTTCCTTCTTCCTCGCGCCCCTTACTGGGGCTCTTCTATTGTTGTTGGGGGCCATATTGGCAGCATATTCGAACTTGCCTTTTCATAGTCCAGATTCAATCCTTTCTCCGACGAAGACGAGATCCGCAAAGTTAGCTGGCGTGTAGCCTATCAGCTTTTCATAGTAGAACGTGGGTAACGTATCTACCATAATTGTGATCATCTCCCTCTCCATCATGGGCGGTACGACTTGGGCTGCGAGATCTCTCCATCTTTGGGCATATTCCTTAATGGACTCATGCTCTCGCTTAGTCATACCCTGAAGCTGGTTCCGATCGGGAGCCATATCCGTATTGTACTGGTACTGCCTAATGAAGGCAGTTGCCAAGTCCTTCCATGATCGGATCTGGGAAGCTTCCAGATTGGTATACCATGCTACAGCTGCACTGACCAAGCTGTCTTGAAAGAAATGGACCAACAACTTTTCGTCCGCAGAATACGCCCCCATTTTTCAGCAATACATCCGGAGATGCCCTTTTGGACATGTCGTCCCTTTGTACTTATCAAAGTCTGGTACTTTGAACTTGGGAGGGATGACGATGTTGGGCACGAGACACAAATCCACCAAATCTAAGAATGGGTAATTGCCAAGGCCCTCGACTGCTCTTAACCTCTCTTCAAGCGCCTCAATCTTTCCCTTATCTTCCGCGAAGGGAACAGATTCTTTTACGGGTGTGGGTGAGGCCGGGATATGGCGGACTATGTTCGGTTGGGGTAGTTCATGTAGGGACGGATCTTTGAGGTGGAGTAGGGGGCCAAGATGGGTATCTCCTTCCTCATCGTCTTGCCCGGGATAGTCGTCATAAGGCGGGAGTTGCCCCTCAAAAGTAGGGGCTTGGCTTAAATCTTCCGGGGTGGCACGGGGGGTGAAGTCCGGAGGCAAGCCGTAAGGATAAGCTTGCGGACTATACCTTCGACCAAACACGGCCGTGTTTCTGTCTCGGCCCGGATTTAAGGCGGGTTGCAGCACCGGCTCCGCTTCCCTAACTGTACTGGAGGCGGTTGCCGTGGCTTTATCCTCTATAGTTTTCTGGAGTTTTAACATGACCTCCGAGATGGAAGCCATTTGATCTTGTAAAGCCGATAGATCGGCCTTCATCTGTTCCTGCACGCCCTCTTCATTATCCATTTTTCTGGATCGAGTGTTATAGGGGTGCCTTGGTGTTTTCTTAGTTATGATGAAATTCCTAAAGAAATAAACAACGGTGAGTATGCCACCAAAACATGAATATGCAAATGGATGATCGGAGCACTTGGATCCACCCCAAGGTTTTTAGATAACATGATGAGTTCAGAACTTCTCATTTTATAAAAAGAACAAAGCTTTCATCTAGCCAAGATTATACAAAGGTATTACAAGAGAACCTAACAGTTTCTAATTATGTGGGCCATCAAATCTATCATGTGTTGACAGTAATTGATTAGCCCATGAATCTCCTCGGGGGCCGTACACACTTCGGCCATGGCTTTTGCTTTGGCTAATAGACGCGGGAGGTCTTGACTTCCATTCAAGGTCAAGGTGAACCTATCCATCCACATAGTCGCTTCTTGATGCAATGCATCAATCACCCTCCCTCTTGCTTCTTTTTCGGCGTACACTTGTGCAAAATCCTCCACTAGCTTTTGTTCATGGGCCATA
The DNA here is from genome assembly GCF_000004515.6 of Glycine max. Lineage (NCBI taxonomy): Eukaryota > Viridiplantae > Streptophyta > Magnoliopsida > Fabales > Fabaceae > Glycine > Glycine max. Next base: position 20,636,322 of record NC_038252.2, on the reverse strand, counting down.
GACTGGTTCAATTCTTCCTTGTATTGCCCAATGATAGCTAGCATGCTTTGCTCTGTGGCTTACAAGTGTTGAGCCAAACTCTTTTTGGACCTCGCGCAGGCAACCAACTCTTCTTTTAAGATCGTGCCATGCACCCGTGACCGATCTCTTTCCTCTCTTTGGAGCTTGAGCTCATTGTTGCTACCCCACAATGCTCCTCGGAATTTCTCTCGGCCATATTCCTCCTTGTGGGCCCTTTTGGTTTCTTGTTCAAGGGCTCTTGCAGTGGCCGCGTTTTCCTCTTGTAACTCGGTGCACTCTTTTCGGATGTGTGTAGCAGCTGCTTTGAAATTCTCCTTGGCGAGTCTTGCCTTCCCTAGCTCCAATTTTAGAGCTCGGACTTCTTCATCTTCCTCCGGAGCTTCGAAGTTCTCCTCATCGATAACTTTCAACTTGGAGAGCCAATCTAACCCTTGCGTGTGAATTCTTAGCCATCCATGATAACCTCCGATGACGCCATTACGGATGCCCCTAAGCTCCTTGTCTTTCCTCAACGGACTCTTCCACGCCTTGTGCATTCTTTGTACAACCTTGAGACCTTGCGCGCCTAAATTTTTCACAAGGAAAGGTGAGAGACTCCCTTCCGTTGGCGCTCCCCTCATGGGGTACCCTAGCTGTCCTATGGCAAGAGCGGGATTATAATTAATACACCCCCTAGTCCCTATCAATGGAACATTAGGGTAGTCCCCACACGAGAAAAGAACTCCTTCCTTGCCTTCCTTCCAACGAGGAAACCAATTGATTGCGCTGCCCCCTATCTCCGCCAAATGTTGGTCCCAATCGACTCTTCCTTTTTCGGCGCATGAGCGATAACTTTGAAGCGGACACGGGTGTCTTGTGTCTTGTTGGAATAGGTGTGAAATCAACCACACACAGAGAGCGGGTAAACAACAGACAATCCATGCACTATTTTTCTCACACCTCCGGTCAAAGGTGTCAAACAAATCTGCCAAGATAGCCACCACTGGACTTTCCTTGCTATGGTGATATGCGAGGAAAGCATCAATGGCGGCTAAGTCTACCAAACCGTCAACGTTCGGAAAGAGGACAACCCCAAAAATCAACAAAGCTAATATATCCGCAAACGGGCCCCACTTCTCTTGGCTTGCCATATCCCTTGCCTTGCCTTCCAAGTATTTCCGAGGCAGGCCCACTACGCCATTCCGAGTTTGCTTCATGCGATCCAACTCTTTTTTGAATCTCCAACCATAGCTGCAATCTTGCTCAAGGAAGGAAGAAAGCCGGAGAAAAGATACGGTTTTCTCCCCCCAAGAGGGCATCCTAATATTTCCTCAAACTCTTCAATAGTTGGTACCATTTGGAAGTCCCCAAACGTGAAACACCTCAACGGCTGGTCATAGTATTGGGCGAGGGATACGACAGCTTCCGTAAATACCTCCGCTGCGGTCAAATCTAGAATCTTCCCGTACACTTTGCGGAAGGCTTGCCTTTGGAGAGGTCCCATCAATCGTCCCAATTCCTTGAGGCTAGTGACATCTAGACTTTTAACCTTGACTTGATAAAACCTTTTGCCGTTTTGATTTGTCCCCATCATTTACCTAAAAAAGAGGTGGATCAAGACTCCGACATGAATGATGCAATGCGTATGCATGAAACAGAAGGAAAACAACACAAAGGGGTAATTCACACATACGAGACCGCATAGATCCAATTTTAATGCTATGTTTGGGCATGATGGCGCCTCGACGTAGCATTAAAAAGGTTACGTATTACTCTAAAGAAACCAAACACCACTAGCAAAAAACTATAAACTAGTGCTATTTATCAAAAGATGCACGAGAACAAATGGCACGGAGCGTGTTTGCTCTTTGCCCCTATTTGGGAACCTATGGGATAATATCTAGGGGTCTCTAATAACTACTTCCCAACAATTTATAACTCACACGGCCATTCTCTAGAGGTATCATCACTCAAGATAATAATATTGTGGCGGTATGGAATACCAGCGACAACACATTATAAAGAAAGAAAGCTCTAGACGAGGTTTCACTATTATCAAGCAAGTCGGAGACCTAGCATGATGATAGATTCACCTCCACTCCTTAAATTCCCATGAACCCGGGTATAGGGCCCCTTTTTTACTCAAACCCGTGGGTGCTTAGAATGCAGTGTAAAGAATGCGAAATAGACAACAGTTATTTACATTTTACACAGTTCAACAAAAGCACACATGAAGTTTCACAAATCCACAATTCCTTAAAATAGGCCTAACTCACAAAAATAGTCCCCAGTGGAGTCGCCAACTGTCGCAACGTGCCCTATTGCGGGCGAGCGAAGGCGAGGCTCACGGGTGCGCTTTCCAAAGGAGGAAAGATGCGCGGAGTCGCCACCAACGTTTATTTGTGGAAAACGTCGGGAAAAACCGAAGGAAACTGGTCAAAATGAAAATTCTAAGTTCGGGAGTTGTATTTACGCTTGAGGAAGGTATTAGCACCTCTCACGTTTGTCTCAAAGGACAACAGCCTATTTTTCAGAATTGTGGAAATTGTGTTATCTTAATTTTTAGTTCTTTTTATTTTTTTGAGGTCGACAAAAGCGAGGCTCTTGCTCCTACGTACCCCCCATCAAAGAGGAAATCAGACCTACGTAGTTCTTTCTTATGCGTGAATCAAGTGATTCTTTTTACTTGAAAGGTAATCATTTTAAGGCGTTGGACCAAAAAAAATGATCCATTTTACTTGGTAAGAAACTGAAATGATAAACTTTCAAAACCCTATTTTTGTGGACGAGCTTGACTAGGTGAGTTGATTTTAGCCTTAGTTTCACTTTAGTTATTAGTCGATTCAATTAAGAATGAGAAATCCCAAAGAGAAAACGTCCGATTGATTTTTCGCTTTATTTTACTAAAAAGGTATTTTTTGATTATTATATTATTATTTCACCTCTTTTTTGATTTCCAACGTGGTTACGGCACGACCGAACGGTCGGAATTCATTTTAACCGAAATTAACGAATACTACAATTCAAATGATCGGTGGAAATTTGTTTTATTTTTAGATTAGGCGAGAAATGACTTAAATAAATGACTTAAGCACGTCAAAAGGGGGTATAAAAAGCGAATGAAAACGAGAATAAAAATACATGAAACAAAATGTGGACCACCACGGGTACATAGAATGAATTGAAAAGCTCGGTTTGAGGTACTTACCCGTTGAAGACTGAAGAAAACGAAGAACGAACGATGAATGTTGAAGAACAGTCGAGAATCTTCGCGTAATTACTCACGGAAACGTTACGGAAACGTTACAGAAGCGCCTCGGCTTGGATTTTCTTCACGGAAATAATTTTCCTCAGTAATTTCGAGAGAATGAGAAGTGCCAAGAAGGCTGAACCCCTTCTCCCTTCACTCCTCCCCGTATTTATAGCAAAATAGGGGAGGAGCTTGCCACCCAGCTCGCCCAACCGAGCTCAGCTCGCCCAGCCGAGCAAGGTTGCTTCCTCCAGAAGCAACAGCCTTCTGGAGGAAGAATCTGGAAGGCCCAAGTGGGCCTGATTGCTATTTGTATCCCCTCTTTTTACTAAATGCACCCCCCTCTACCTTTTTTGGTAATTCTTTTTCTATAACGTTACGAAAATTTACGAATTTCGTAACGATACTTATTTTCCTTCCGCAAGGTTACGAGTCCTTACGGATTATGTATTTACTCTTTTTTAGCTTTTGAAGAAGTTACGAAAACTCACGGATTGCGAAAAATACCTCCTTTCGATTTCCGTCACATCACGGAATTTTCACGGATCGCGTAAGCCTGCTTCCTTTTGATTTTCTCACGTCTCGGGACTTCACATATTGTGCAACAAAGGGTGCCAAACATCTCGAAGCGGCCAATCAATGGTTGTATATCATCAAATTATAATCCCCGGACGAAATTAGGGTATGACAGTCGTCCAAGGTATGTTGGTCTAACAAGGATGTGATTCACCTAGGGTGCGCTGGTTGATCGTGTGGGCAGAATGTTCGTCCTTTTAGGGGCATTTCACACGAGCCTCCAACTCGTTGTGGTCAACCTTCAATTTTCTGAGTTCTTCCTCGTGACAACGTTCCATCTCTGTGATGCGGGCTTGAAGTTGACAGAGAGCATCGTTGTTCATCATTGTCGTCGGGGAAGGATTAGAGTTTTCTGGAAGTGGCTCTCACCAAAGGGTAGAGCGTGTGCTGACCATGGATGCAGGTGGCCAACGGGGACATTTTACCGCGACCCCACGATGGGTGCCAAATGTACTTACCGAAATCTAGAGCTAACTGACGTCTGGGTTAACATAGTGAAGGTGGACTCCTTGATCCCCCCCCCCCCCCGGTTGTATTTATAGGTGTCCTTCACCAGGGTAACAAAAGGGGGACCTGCAAAAAAAGGACTCTGACGCTCAAGTAAGTATATGAGTGAGTTGTTAATGGGATGAAAATGGAAGGTAGAACTTGGTATTTTAACGTGAGACATGAGCTCGGGTCCTTGATTGTCAGGGTTGTTACAGTAGCATAACAACCTTATAGATAATTCACTACTACTAGATAAGCAGTCACCTACAATTTGATAAAGAGGGATAGTAACATTTTCAATAAAATTCAAATATATTAATAGCTTCTCAGCCCAATAGCCCGGCTGCTAAAGGAGTAACATTTGTGTTCCTGTATTAGGGCTAATGTGTATAGCTCAACGCCACGTCACTTGCCACATCAATTTGTGGACTGCAAATAGGACAATTTAGTTGTATGTTGTTTATTATATTATTTTAGTAAATACAGTAAAATGTTTTATAATAATTATAATATAATATATTAGTATATTTTTGTAAAATTTAAAATATTAATATAAAAATTATAAATATTAAATAGGCAAAAAATTTATTATATTATAATTTTTTATTATTTTTTAATATTTAATAACTAAATTTATTGTAGTGTCAATTAAATATTGTTGGTATGTGAAAATAAACTATTTTGAATATAGGTGTTTATTGAGAGTTGAAAAAGGCACAAAATAGGCATAATGATGATATTTATTTTTGTTCTATACATTGAAAACAATTTTGTTTAGGAATGACAATGGACCAAGTTGGGGTCAGACATAGGTAGTAGTTACCTGCTACCCCACCCATCAAATAAATATACATCCCATACCCGTCTCATACCCACAAAGGTATCTATTACTTTTTAATATATGCATATATCCATGGATATTTATTGAAAATAAAAAAATAATTTTAAAATACAACTAACTATAGTTTTTATTTATTCTAATATTTTTTCAAAAAAAAAAAGTTTCAAGGTCGAAATTAAATTTAACCAAATATTTTACTCAATTACTCTACACAATTATACTAAAAAAGATTATTCAATTTAGAAACTAAATTTAAATTTAAAATGCTTTAATCTCATAAGTCTAAACAAAAGTTAATAAAATAAAATAATTTCATCTTATAAGTCCAAACAAAAGTTAATATCTTCAATCTCACAAGTCCAAACAAAATTATTTAAACAAAGTCATTTAAGTTCATTTATTAAACGAGTTTTTAATGGGTGGGTACCTTGATATAAGTCCCCACCCTATATTTTAACTAGCATCAGATATATCCATCAAAATTATCCATGGATACCCATTTAAGATCCATCTTATCCATTACAAATTTTATCAGCAGATATTTGAGGGTTCGAATATTTTTGTCATCCTTAATCTTGTTTGAGTTGGATAAGACCAATATGTACAACAAATATTCCCCTCTAAATATTTTAATGTAGGTGCATACTATAACACAATGAAGATAATTTTCCTATTATTTATATTTTATTTATTAAATATTATCTTTTGGCTTGTTTAAAATAATATGTGTTGTGGAATTGTTTAAATTAAGTAATTAAGTAAGTGATACTTTGGGTTATAATTAAAGGGGATTAAAATGGGTTTTATGTAGATGAACCATAAAAATATAAGAGTTTAGTGAACATGTTTTAACAAGTTAAGTATTGGAATTTATGTGTGATAGTAGGCTTTCCCTTATCACCCATTAAGAAAAACTATATCTTCACCCAAAGAAAAGAAGTCTCATTTCTAGCCAAAAACAAAACTCTAACTTCTCTTTCTCTTCTTCTCCTCTCTTTTGGATTGTGCCTCCATAAAGCTAATGGAGGAAGCGCTGCAAAGGATCTCTCTAGAATTGTGTATCATGATTTGAAGGAGTGCCCCTTCTTACTTTTCTCTTCTCAAGGTAAGAAGGAGTGGGTTCCCTTTTTCTTTCAAGTTGGGATTTTGTGGTGTTTGGGTATTTTACCTCTTTCTGGTTTTCTTGAAATTGACCCATGTAATTGTTGTTTGATGTTCAAATCCGTGTTTTTTAGTGTGTATCTTGCTTTGGGATGATTGGTTTTATTGTTAGGACATTCCTATGTTGGGAATTGGTGTTGGGTTGTTAAGAATCGAAGCTTAGGTTGTAGAAGTAGTGTTTCTGGATGTTGATTATGATAATAAACTTGATAGGATTAGTACAACTCTAGATATTATAATTATACTCAATGAAGGGCATAGACACATAAATAAGAAATTGCCACATCTAATGACATATGCTTCTTTTCTTCAAATTACTTTTTTCCTTGTTTGTATTACTTGTGTTTGGGTTAATTTCCATTTGCAGGTAAAGCTCAACCAAAGGTTGCTGATGTGGCTAGATAGAGGCTTAGACCTCACTTATAGTACTTTATGTATATGCTTTACTTTGGGACATAGTGCTTTGATAGACTGTAACATCGAGGTAGGAATATTGTGTGGTCTAGGGACCAAAATATTAGAAATCTCATCACTATTAACTGGCCTTAAAGATGGTGGCTTGGGGTTGCAATCCATTCACTAATTAAATGAGGTCAATTCATTGAGAATGTAATGGTTGTTTGCGCATTCAAAAAGCACCGAGTTATTTTCTTATGCGCTAGGATTTTAAAGAAAAAGACTTCAACCAAGTGTTATCAGAAATCTTTGATCTAGCTAGCTATTAAATGTTATTGGTCTCAGGTGTGTGAGAACACAACTTGGATCCTGGGAGATGGTCAAATTCATGAAATGCTTTGTTTAGTCCCTCTCGACTAATTTTTGGAGGTTTAGATGCACAAATTGTGACGATTTTTTACTACAAGGTGGGCTAAAAAAATATTTCACGAATTTGTGTACTAATAAATGCAAATTTTATTTTGAGAGACTAAACAAGATACCTCCATAAAGGCAAATATCACAAAATGGGGCATTGAGTTGTGGTTAAAAAAATTTCACAAACCTCTTTGATATAGAAAGCTATCGTCTAGTGAAGTATAAAACAAGGAAACAAAGTTTTAAAAAAATAGGCATAGTCATACGGTACTTGGCTTGAGATTATCTCACTTGGAAGTCTTCAACTTGTCTTCATCATGCTCTTGGATATCCTCTTAAAACTCTAAAGAAGACCTTTCAAGTGGGGACCACTCAACAGACAAGCTTCTAGAGGAAGTAAATAAAGATGACAGTTGTCATGAAATGATAGCTAGCAAAGTCATTCTGAGGAACTTTTCTCATAAGCATTCTGAAGAAACATTAGAATACATGAAGTAGATCCTTTTGATGAAGATAAACTATTATGTCTTTTTGAAAAAGTATAGCTTCCTCAATCTTAACACATTGTCATAGCTCAAAGTATTCTGAAGTAGACTGCCTCATAAGGTTAAAGTGAAGGTAAATTTTTGGTGTGTTAGTGTTTAGTCCAAGATTTAGATCATGTAATGTCTTTAGTCTTTCATTTTGATGCTTCGCATCAGTTCTTCTCATGGACAACTTCAACTTTCAACTTGTGCATCTTCAAATGCAATTGGCATTCAATTTCTAATGTGCCCTCAGTGAAAGTGGTGTCATATGGAAAGTGGGATGTTGTCTTATGAAGTGAATTATGAACCATTATGAAGTTCAGTCTTTAGAATCAAGTTCTTCATCATTCTAATATAGACTCTAATACAACTTCATTCTGATGTTGGATGCTCTGTTTGTAGCCTTTGATAAGTCCCTTATGTAAGACATTGTTATTTAGTAGTTTGCCAAAAACAAGTACTTGGAGGGAAGCATTCTTCACCATATAAATGGGCTTCAAGGAATCTTCTGAGTTTTTCATTCATGACAGATGTCATGAGATAACCTTTTTGAGCACCTCAAAATAAGTGGACATGTTTGCTTCTTAATAAATATAATATTGAAACATGTAAGTAGAATGTTAGTCATCAGATAGGCCCAACATCCTTACAATTTGCAATTTTAATGGTTTGTCATAATTAAAACCAGGGAAAAGGATTCAACAATAGCCAATAGCCTTTCTGTAGAAGAAATTTGTGACTAGATATTACATCTTGGCTTTCTCCTCAGTTTACTTCTTATCCTCAAGATCTTTCCCAAGAGCCTATCTAGTCCTAGACAATTTTGCTTCTAGAGCCTCAACATAAGCTCAAGAGGGTTGAGGCATAAAGGGTTTTAGGATTATACCAGGTCTTCTTCAATTATCAAACGCACCAGACGCGTAAAGAAAAACATTGAGTAAGATAGATAGACAATGAAAGAATAATCACGATCAGACTCAGCGAAATATTCTATTGTCCAAGGTCTAAGTATGTTGTCTTTAGATGCTTTAACAAAACCTTGATGTCCATGACAGATGGAGAATTTTCCATTTTGCCAATGAACTATTTTTGTATAAGGCTTTTCATGAGGTTCCAATCCTGATCAGTTCCCCTTGAACTTATGCATCCTTCTCAGAGTGCACTAGTCCAAATTACTATGGTTAACAGTAGCAAACTGAATGAGGTCTAGCTTTGCTAATTCTTCCATCTTCTCCTCCCCTTTAGATTGAGTCTTAATAGATTCTAAGACAACATATTCAAGAAGAGCATCATCTATGTCCATTTTTTCTTTTTTCTCTTAAGTTTTTCTCTAAATCTTTTCAGCAAACAAAGTCTTTAAAGATTCCAGCACCACATCCTCTAGAATTTCTTCATCTTCCTTCCCAACCAAGGCAGCCAACAAAGTTTCCTTTTCTGCCTTCCTCTTTTTTTATTTTTCAAGAGACATAACCTTGATAGATTCAAGAATCCCTTCATCAACCTCATACTCCTCCTTTTTCTCTAAGGACTTATCCAGTTTGTCTTTCTTCTTTACTCCATTTAGAGGTTTGGGTAGCTCTGTAGCTTCTTTCTTGGTTGTAGGAGGGGAGACAAGTTTAAGTTCAGGTTAAGAGGGTAAGGAAAGGAAATGTGAAAGAATCTCAACCTCAGATTCTGATTGTGGAGAGGCAGGTCTAAGAGAGGACAATGCTTCAGACTGGATAGAGAGATGAATGATTTTGATTATGGGTTTATTGGTAAGGGGTTCAGAGTAAGGGGCAAATTGAGTGTTTGGAACCTTTCTATTTTGATTTGTTCTAAGGTCTAAGAGTTTTGGATCAAATGGAGGTTTTCTAGATTTCTTAGGTAGGTCTCGGGGTGGAAGTTTTGGCTTTTCTTTTGGTGGGTAATCTGGTTTGTGTTTGGGAAAGTTTCTTTTAAAGAGTTTTTTTGCTTCTAGTTTTGGGTTGCTTCCCCCACGTCTATTGAGATGTTGCTGCAGACTCAAGATCAACTAGTTGATCTTCAAATCCTTCTACATTCCTCTATAGACTGTGGTTCCTTCTTAACTTTCCTCTTGATATGATGTTTTGTCCAATCTAGAAAAATCTCAACAATCCCCATTTTGATAAAAGTGGAACTTGTGAATTGATTAAGTCCTTCAAATGGAGCAAATGTAGACATATCCACCCTAATATTTTTCATGATCTGAGTGAAGTACATGCAATAAGGGATGGGTTTCTCTTTTCGCTTAGAGTTGAAATGATCCTTCAACGCCCGCGACCAGTAGTAAAAAATAATATTAGGCAGATTAATTTTCTCCTAATCATATAGAAGTTTATCTATAATTTCTTGTGTGATAGACTTCTCCTTATCTTTGTCAAACATCAAGCCCTCTTTAGTGCATCCAGACGCAACAACAATAGTGGTTAGAGAGATAACCACTTTTGTTTTGTTGACGATGCCTTTGATGCTTCCATCTTCTTCAATAATTCCCTATCCTAATGCCAAGGCATAAGGATCATGATACCAAGAACTACACTTTGTGGGAAAGCTCACCTATCCTGGTACATCAAAGAGGTCTCTGACAAGAAAACCCTCTTCTAGAAGCTCATTGAAGTTTAACCATCTTCAAGGGATGAAGGTGCCCACTGGAAATGTCCTTTTGGCATCTTCCTCATTTATGATCCTAGGGATTCTTGTAGATTCTTGCTTCTTAGGTGTCATTGTTCACAAAGTTCAAACCCTTATCAAAACAAAGAAGACATTTTTTAGACTTCGATTTCTCATAGACAAAAAGAGAAATAGGGTTTCTTAGAGTTCAAATTTCAAAGAGTCTCTTTGAATGTCTGCCTTGCCTTTTTATATGTTCAAAAAAGAATGAGAGACAAAAACATGCAATAAAGGTTTAAATCCCATTAAAGGCTTTTTGAAAAGTGTCATATTAATCATGACACAAAGGGCACTGCACATTTTGTGAGAAATGAAATATTTTTTGACTTTTGTAACAACTTACTCCTATCATCTGTACACTTAAACAAACATTAGTCCCAACATCAATATTTTCAAACACCATTCCTTTCACAAAATGATTTGAACTCAATATTTTCAAACTTTGTTCCATGGTCACTTCAAATAAAAGAAATACAAAACCCTTTTACATTTTGAACTCATTTACATAATATCTCAAAGACCTTGAAAGACTTATTTTTATGTGTTAGAAAGTATAGCCATGTATATCTATTGTAGTAATCAACTATGACTAAGCCATATTTTTTTCCTCCCATACTCAACGTTCTAGTTGGTCCAAACAGATCCATATGCAACAGTTGTAATTGTCTAGAAGTGGAAACAATATTTTTGAATTTAAAAGAGGTTTTGATCTGTTTCTTGCTAACATGTTTTACAGAGAAGATTAGTTTTCAAGAAATCTTAGGCAGTCCTTTTACTAAATCCTTTTTAGATATTTTCAAAATATGTTTTAGATTGACATGCCCAAGTTTTTTGTGCCAAATCCATCTTTCATCTACTCTAGATAGTAGACATGTTACATTTTGTTTACTAAGATCTATCAAATCAATCTCATGCAAATTTTTATGTCGTTTGGCAGAAAAGGATGTCTTGCCACACATGTGTCTTTGTTAAAGGAGATGATATAACCAATATCACAAAATTAACTTATGCTTAACAGGTTATACTTTAGACCTTCAACATATAAAACATTATTTATGGAGGCTAGAGAGGGCATACCAATTTTACCTATACCAATGATCTTTCCTTTGTTCGTGCCTCCAAAAGCAACTACTCTACCTTCAACTAGTTTTAGGTCTAGGAACATAGAAATTTCCCCCATCATGTGTCATGAGCAGCCATTGCCTAGGTATCAACTTAAACATCGACCTTTTCCTACCAAGGATATTTGTCGTGGGAATAATTTCAGACTTTGGTACCCAGATCTTTTTGGGTTTAGTAGCATTAGTACCCATGACCTTTCTATACATTTGTTCCTTCTTGTGAATGCATCTAAACTTATAGTGTCCATACATACCATAGAAGTCACATTTGTTTGGATCAGAGTGTGATTGAGAAAAAGATGATGCATCTTTTTCTAAGCCTAGGCCAAAGTTATCATGAAGATGTTGATGGTATTTTAAAAGCATAGTTGAAGTGTTAGAACTTTCCAAAAAATTTCAAGCCTTGCAAACCCCTAAAAGTTTGTCTTCTTTTAATGAATGCCCTAAGCCTTCTTCAGTTGCACAACCCTCCCTAGCAGCCTATGAATGTGTAGCGGAATCTTGTTCGTATTCTTCCTCAAATATGTCACTTTTCCTTTACCTGATTGCAAGCTATTGATAGGATTTACTGTGCATGGATATCTTTACTAATGATTCCACCTCCTACTCCTTCCCCGACACACAAAAAGAATGCTAAAGTCGAAAATCACTCTCTTTGGTAAGAGAGGTTACTTTCTCTCTTAATTTTTCATCTACAGAGGATTTGTTTGTGGTACCAAAAGTACTTTCTTAAATCAAACTCTCTTTTAAAGTCTTGGCCTTCTCTTTTAAAACTTCCTTTTTAAGGCTAGTATTTTAGCAAACAAATTGTTTGTATTTTTCTTTATACTTTTTTCTCTATAAAGAAATCGTATGACAATTTTGATGAAGAACATCATATGGCTTCTTTTCTTCATCACTTGATGAAAAGCTACAAGAGATATAGGATTCAGAACAAGTTTTTGCCTCAACTTTTTTATCTACATCTGCCATCTGACAAATGTTAGCTTGCTTTTTTCACTGTCTAAATCATCCTAGGTGACCATCAAACTTTTATTTTTCTTGTCACCAAAGTATATTTTCTTTTTGAGCTTAGGACATTCAACTATAATCTTAGTATCTTTCTTTCTAGAAGAGTGTTAAATCTTTCCTTTCTTCTTCAACATATGCTTGAACATTTTTGGACATAAGGTTCATTTCATCATCTATAGATCCATTAGAACTATCATCTAATGCTTAACACTTAGGAAAGCAATGAGCTTTGGAGCAGTTATTCTTTTCTTCTTTTCTAGAGCTCGTTTCTCCAAACTTAAGGGCAATGGAATCCTTGTTAGTAGATGGTCTCTATTTTGAAGGTGAACCTCATGAATGCGAATAACTCCCAAACACTCATTCTAAGATAGGGTTTTCATGTTTTTGGCTTCTTGGATGGTTGTTGTGTTTGGTTCCCACATCTTGGGAAAGTTGTCTAGCATGTCCAAGTTAATCTTGGCCTTTGTGAAGGTGTGCCCTAGAGCTTCCAGACCTTTTAGGAGGACTTGTTGTATTCCAAACATATTATCAATAGATTTTCCTTCCTTCATGAAGAAGCTATCAATCATCAAAGTGGTAGTTTTCCTCAACTTGAAATCTTATGCTCCTTCATAATTGATGCATAGTGAATCCCATACTTCTTTGGTTATTTTTAGTCTACAGACTTTGTTGTACTTGTTTTTTGACAGAGTGCATGTCAGTGTGTATCTTCCCTTGATGTTGAGATCATCCATAGTCCATTCTGCTTTTGGTCTGGCAATAGGTATGTCTCCATTCATGATGATCAACCAAAGCTTACATTGTGCATACTTGACGTACATCACCAAATAGTTCCTCCAGCTTGGATAATCATCTCCTGTGAATCCTAGAGTGATGTGATCCTTACTAGGAGCGGATCGCTTGATACATCACCAAATAGTTCCTCCAGTTTGGATGATGCCACTTTCAGTGAAGGAAGATAAGTCAGGATAGACGCCATAAAGATTACCTTGATAAGTCTAAAATTGGTTCAACAAGGAACCCAGGGAGAAGCTTTCACCAAATTTTATAAAATGCCAAAAATCCCTTTATTGAAAACAAAAACCAATTCATATAGTGTATATGAACAAAAAGATAAGAATAGACATGGGCCTTCAAAACAGTTTGGGCCAAAATTACACGAAAAAGAAATTATAAATGAAAAAAGAACATATTTGGCATGGACCTTCAAATTAGTCTGGGCCTTCAGCAACAATTAATAATAGTCTTGGTAGTGCCTCTGCCTCTAGGCCTTCATCCTTCTCCACTTGGGCCTTGTTAAGTATGTCTGCTACCATTTGTTGGAGGGTATCCACTGACTGTTTGGTCCTACTCCTGGTCATAGGTCCCTGTATTTGACCAGTTTTAGGATTCTCATCATAGAGGCCTTGTAAAAGGAAGCTCCCTCTAGAATGACTATTATTGTTTACCATCAAGATCTTTTCCTCTAGACACTGTTAGGTGCTCAACCCCTAGAGGTTGATCCATGATGCCAAACTATAAAGGCAAATATCACAAGAAAGGAGGTTGAATTGTGATTTAAAAGTTTTTGCAAGCCTTTTTGACAAAGAAAGCTATCGTCTGATGAAGTTTAAAACAAACTAAGTTTTCACAAACAAGCAGAGTTATGCAATACTTGACAGATTTTGCAAACATTTTTAAAGATGAAATCAAATTCAAAGAGTTTTATACTGGTTAACAATACATAAGAGAAATAATCTAAACACAAAAAGTTTTATATTGGTTCGTCTCTACCACTAAGACTAACTCTAGTTATTGGCAACCCACCAAGTTTCCACTAACTTTCACAAAGTTACAATTATTGTTCATTGATATTTTTGGCTCTTACAACAAGGCCTATCCCCCAAGCTTTTACAACCCAAATATTCTTTGTTCTACCAAGTTATTTCTAGCTCTAAAGAAATTAAAAGATTTAATGGTGTTTGTTTGCTCATAAACTAGTCTTACCGTCTTAAAGACAAATTTACAAATGTAGCACTAAATCTCTATCTCTGGATTTTCAAAGTGTTTTAAGAGCTTTACAATTTAAGAATTTACAAAGAGTAAGCTTGAAGAAGAAAAGGAATACATATTTCAAATTTTGACTTGTATATTCGTAATTGAAACCCTTCAAAGTTTCCTGTATTTATGACTATCTCTAGAAAGTGTCTAGTGTCTCTAAATGGTCCAAAAATTACGTCTGAGGTTGAGTCTAAAGTAGGTGTCTGTTGGTGCATTAAATGCATGTCTAATCCATGCTGGTACACCACTTTGCTTATCTTCCTTGAGCCATACTCCAATAGTGGTTAAATCACTTTAGCATATAACAGGTCTACTCATAGTAGGTAACATGTCTTTTTAGAGAACGAGACAAGTTGATCTTTTGATTGTTCTCTTACTTCCTTGGACTTCAACATATCCTAGGATAATTTTCAAACATTCTCTGCAAAATGAATTTTTGACACAAAGTAATTAATTTAGTCTTAAATGCTTATCAATACTTAGCATTTGTATGCTTCTGTCTGATCTATTAGACGTAGATACAATGCATTCATCTGATGACATATAAGACACAACTCTTAAACTTTATAATTGTTTGCATCTAATCAAAACTATTGAGGACAATGATTCGTCTTATGACTTAGAAATCTCCAAACTAGGGCCAGTGTTGACATTATATGAGCCTAAGGCAAAACAATAAAACAACACACCTAATATAAGTATTCTAAAACATAAACATAATTAGATAAAAAGTAGAACACATGATTTCATTGAAAATTATATGTTTTATTAATTAACTGAATAAGATAGTTTAAACAAATTTAAATAATTTTCTATGAAAAAGGCTAAATTATTATTTTGGTCCCCTAGTTTTTCAAATTGATAATTTTGGTTCATTTGTTAGATTATTTATTGATAATTGTGATTAGTAGAGTTAATAGGTTAATTATATTTTCTTTACCAAAGTTAATTATAAATGAATTTAAAACATTAATTATTAAAAAACTTAATTTATAATTAACTTAATAATTCTACTAATCACAATTATTAATTAATAATCCAACAAAACTTGCTAATTTATAAAACTAGGGGACCAAATGTTATAATTAAAAATCAGGAGACCAAAATTATGGATTTGGAAAACTAAAGGAACCAAAATTGCAATTTAACAAAAACAAATTATATTTTCATTCAACTTACTCCTATGCTATCGTTTGTCGTTAACAAAATATCATTGTCTCGTATTAAACTTCATGCTTTTTTTATGTTTACTAATATCTTTACTTTTAATTTTAACTAGTATTTAGTCTATAGTATTTTAGTGTTGCAAAAAATAAATGGTTATTTTTATATAATTATCATTATTATAATTCATAATAAATAAATATTTTAAATTTTTTAATCATGTTACTATTAATTGAGAGAGTAAGGAGAGTGAAAGTTTTATTATCCAAGTTAGAAATTTTACTTATAATATAGAAGTTGACTCTTTTATAATTTGAGTTTTAAATTGCGTTCTTTTTTCTTGTTGATAACTCTTTAGTTTATACATTGTTTTTTAGTCTATACATTGTTATATGTCTAATACGTGCTAACATGTCATAGTGAGGAAAGATTTTACTTAACATTAATTTATATATGTAATACATTATATGCCTAATACATGTTAACATGTCATAGGGAGTAAAGATTCTACTTAACATTAATTTATATATGTAATACATTATTGATGATCGAGATTTGAAATATTAAGTTGTTAGATATAATGGCTTAAGGAAACTCAACCAAGAGGAGATTGAATTGATTTTAAAAGCTTTTTGGCACTTTTTAAAGTATTTTTGCAATTGCTTCCTTGATCCAAGTTGAAACAATAGATAAGATGGTTTGCCAATGACCCTTTTACTTCTAATCATAATTTTAGGTTCAATTAATGATACAAAGCAAATATCACAACCAAAATAAAGAATATTAAGCAAGAAGTAATAAGAGATGAAGGGTTTGAAAAAAGATACTTAAGAGATATATACTGGTTCAAAACAAGTCAAGCTCGGATCTATCCACTAACAATTTGAGTTTTACAACCAAACTCATGCAACTACACATACAAACCTCTTGAAAACCTATCAAGAAAAAATATTCTACATGTAAAAACCTACTACGTGATACAAACTTGAGTAACTCACTCAAGAAACATAGCTACAATCACAGTTTATGGAAATAATTCACCTGATTAGTGAAAGATGTGAAAGTTAAATCCCATACAAATTCAACATCTCTTCATGATTCCATGGAAAAGATCTAATGATTCTTTGAGTAAGAAAGACTTTTGATTCAATATAAAAGGGGTGTTGACACTTTGGGTTTCTAAGATTCTCTCAAAGAAAAATGTAGTGAAAATATAAGAGAAATGGTGTCACACGCAAGTCCCTTCGTAAATATCATTTTTATAGCCATAAAAAAATAATCGATTTGTTCTTTGCATCACCTGGTTTCCTGAATAACACATAGTCGATTATATTATCATATCTTATTTTCAATCGATTAAGTGCAACAACGAGAATTGCTTTAGACCCAAATAATCAAATAAGTACTTAACATGATTGATTAAATGCAAGTCAATCTCAATTCTGAGATACAGGGCCTCCATATAATTGATTAAATCATGTAGACTGTTGGATCGAGTGACCTCAGAATAATTAAGAAGGGGGGTTGAATTAATTATTCCTAAACCTTTACCAATTAAAAATTACTCTTTTAAGGTTTTTACTTATATTGTTAAAAGAATATGAAGTAGAAGAGAAACTTAACAGAAAGTAAAAGCGGAAATTAAATGCACAACGGAAAGTAAAAGAGTAGAGAAGAAGGAAACAAACACACAAGAGTTTTTATACTGGTTCGGCAACAACCCGTGCCTACATCCAGTTCCCAAGTGACCTGCGGTTCTTGAGATTTCTTTCAACCTTGTAAAAATCCTTTTACAAGCAAATATCCACAAGGGATGTACCCTCCCTTGTTCTCTTTGAACCTAGTGGATGTACCCTCCACTAGAATTGATCCACAAGAGATGTACCCTCTCTTGTTCTTAGTCAAACCCAAGTAGATGTACCCTCTACTTGTATCACAAAGGATGTACCCTCCAATGTGTTGAGACAAAGATCTCAGGCTATTAAACCTTTGATACTTTGTGAATGAGAATACAAAAGAATCCTCAGGCGGTTAGTCTTTTGAACACTTTTGTATTAGGGAATGGGAAGAATCAAAAGAATTCTCAGACTGTTTCGTTTTGAATTCTTTGACAAGGGAGACACAAAAAGAATTCAGGCGGTTAGTCCTTGGCGAATTCTTTTTGGAAAAGGGAGAAGAGAATGAAAAGATGAATAGCACAAGTTTTCAAGGTTTGGAAAACCAGAAAACTTCAGAAAGCTTTTGGTACAAAGAAGAAGAAGAAGTTCAAAGAGATTCAAGGCTTGTAAAGGATTGATTAGAAAAGTAAAGTGTGAAGGAATGAATTTATTCAAATGCAAAACAAAGTCTTGCTTTTATAGACTCTTCATGTCTGGTCAAGAAGACCATTTAGAAGAGTTATAACTTTTAGAAAAACTCAAAACCAATTTGAAAAAGTCAAAACCCTTTTGAAGAGTTACATCTTTTGATTTATTCAGAAAGAGTCACTGGTATTCGATTACCAAATCAGTGTAATCGATTACATAAAGCTTTTATGTGAAAAGATGTGACTCTTCACATTTGAATTTGAACTTCAACGTTCAAAGGTACTGGTAATCGATTACCAAAACATTGTAATCGATTACAGCCTTTTGAAAATAATTGGAACGTTGTAAATTCAATTTGAAAACTTTTTCAAAACAATTTTGCTACTGGTAATCGATTACAACAATCTGGTAATCGATTACCAGAGAGTAAAAACTCTTTGGTAAAAGGTTTTGTCAAAAACTCATGTGCTATTCAAAGTTTTGAAAAACTTTTTAATACTTATCTTGATTGAGTCTTCTCTTCATTTTTGGATCTTGAGTTTTGAATCTTGATCTTGATTGAGTCTCCTCTTCATTCTTGAATCTTGAATTCTTCTTGATTCTTATCTTGAACTCTTGAATTGTTCTTGATTGATCTTGAATTCTCTTGAGTTGTTTTTTGATTGATCTTTGAGCTTTTTGTCATCACCTTTGTCATCATCTTTTGTCATCATCACTGTTATCATCAAAACACCTTTGAATCACCTTTGAATCACCTTTGATTCACCATGAAGCTTTGCTTCTACATAGACCATCAATTAAATGATGTAGAAATGAAAAACTTAAGAGTTTATAAACCAAGTTTTGAATGGTTTCATTTCTCACCAAGATATGGCCATGGATCAATGCTATGTTAACCATATGAGCCAACTGAAATGTATTTCCTAGTCTAGGATGCATGATCACACACATTCAAGGATAGTAAAGCATTAAAAATATCATATTAGACTAGTGTTTATAACTATGGAGCTTATTACAAAAGGGATAAAACTCATCATCAACATTAAGAGGTGTTACAAACATTCTTCATGTTTTACACAAGTAACTGAAATAAAAGTTGATTGAAGCCTAAGAAAGTAGTTGATTGGGTCATAAATTATTATGAAGCTTGTTTATGATTTCGAAGGCCTTAGGAAATTAATTAAATACAATTTACTTAATTAAAAGGCTTTCGAAGTGATAGAGATCGAGTTAAAGAAAGGAGAACGTGATAGTTAGAAATGGAGGCCAAAAAACAAAGAAACTTAAAGATCATGGGACATAACCCCTAGATCATGGATTCGACAGCTGTTTCAGTCGTTGTAGATCAGTTTTGGCTAAAATACCTTTTTAGTCCTTCCAATTTAATGTTTTTTTACTTTTCATCCTTGTAAAATATTTTTTTTGTTTTTAGTCTTTGCAAATTATGTTTATTTTATTTTTTTAACCTTATAACACTATATAATATTTTTTCACTATTCAAAAGGTTATCTAAAGTGTTTTAAGGACAAAAAACAAACTTAATTTGCAAAGACTAAAAATTTTTTTTTGCAAGAACAAAAAGCAAAAAAATGCTAAATTAAAATGATTAAAAAGATATTTAAACCTAAAGTTTTCTATAAATATTTGATATGTAACAATTGAAGAGGGACCTTCAACTCAAATTTAAATAAAATTACTTACCTTTTTGCTTTTGTTGCATTTGTCATTGCTTTTTCCATGATTTAAATTCAATTTTCTTGCATTTTTTTTATAGTTTTTCTCATTCACCTACACCAAACATTTCGTTAGTATGTTTGGATAGAGAATTTTAACTGAGTAAAGTAATTTATCAGAGAATTTGAATTTTTGTAATCTAAAATTCATTGTTTGGATATTTTTTTGTGAAGAATTTAAAATTTTGGATTTTTAAAACAGAATTTTAAACAACTAAAAATTTGGAATTTCAATTTCCTTCTAAAAGGTGAGAAATTGAAATTTTCTTCTTACAATCTTCTTCAAGAAACACCGTATGAGATTCTGGGCCATCGATCGGATCTGAGCATAGAGGAACACGTGTAATTAGCACACCAATCATATCTTTTCTTTCTTTTTTCATTCATTTTTTTCACCCTCATAATTTTAACTTTTTTTATCCAAACACAAAATTTTGAAAATAAAAGAATTTCAATTGAAGTATTTAAAATTCTTAGAATTTAAAATTTTTCAGAATTTTAAATTCCTCCATCCAAACACACTCTTAGTAGTTTGATAATCTATTGTTGAAGAGTAGATTTTCATCTTCAATGTCCACCACTTGATCTCTATTTTTGAAATTGTGTTGAAACTATTAGCCAATCAAATTAGTTAAT
Organism: Glycine max; assembly: GCF_000004515.6. NCBI lineage: Eukaryota > Viridiplantae > Streptophyta > Magnoliopsida > Fabales > Fabaceae > Glycine > Glycine max. The sequence goes on along the minus strand of NC_038252.2, from coordinate 20,615,981 downwards.
TCTTATGTGACAACACACATTAAAGAAATTAATAACTAAGATATAAGTACTTTATACTCACATGTTATATTTTAATTTAAATATAAAAAGAGATATGATAAAAAATAATAATGTTAATCTATTTATAAAAATAATATAAAATAACATTAAAAATTTACTATACAACTATATAAAAATTATTTTTCTTTGCCATAGTCCTGAGCAATTGCATCCCTTTTCACCTCCAGGGTCATCTTGCCTCTAAATTTAATTTGAGAAAATAAAAACATATTTAAGTTGATTTTTTTTATTTATAAAAAACACTTCCTCGATCCCAAAATAATAATCATTCAAGTTTACATAAAATAAAATATATAAATAAATATATGAATGGAAGTAATAATTTTACAAAATTAACTTAATATATCATTAATTTATTTATAGATTTTGTTATATATTATTAATATTATAAAAAATATAAATAAAAAAATATAATTAATGTTACTTATACAATTATTTTAAGATAAATTTTGTTCTTATATAATAATTATAACGTGACAGTATTTTTTTCCCGCAAATTGCGAAGAATATTTTAAAAACATAAATTCTATGTACTCGGCAGAAGTGTAGTTATTAATTATTAATGAAAAGGTTAATGAAGCAAGAGTTGGAATGAGGGAGTGCTGATTGTGTTGCCATTTGCCAACATTAAAATAGGGGATTTTTGTTCCCACAAAAACAAAATAATAAGAAAGAAATAGTTCTTCATCACTGCTTGGACCGAACCAAGACGGAGTATCGTGCCGTACCTGTCTCCGAGACCAACGAAACGCAGCACCCATTGCATCTCTCTCTTCTTTCTTTCGAAGCAACGAAGAAACTAAATTATAATCATCGAGTTCCCTTTCGACAGAACCAAAACCCTCACTTCCGATCGATCAATTTTCTCCCTTTTCCGACCAATTTCCCCTCTTTTCCATCGGATTCAATTCGGAAGAAGAAAAGGGGAACCCGCGAATCGATGGATCTCGGGTTCGGTGTGAGGAGTGGAGGGTTGTGGAGGTTGGGCCCGTGATGGGATTGAAATCCGTTGGATTGATTGAAGGAAGCACTTTCGCGGTGGTGGTGATGAGAAGAAGAACTGAAGGGGCAATAATGGAATTCGAATTGGGGAAAGTGAATCTTTCTCCTCTCACTTGAATTTGGGGATCGGGCTCTTTCTCTCTGCGTTTCTTTTTCTTAATTTTGTGTGTGGGTCATGGATGGGGTCGCACGTGCGGTGGAGCAGGCTCAGTCATCATCGGGCTTGGCCTCGGGGTGGCGTCCCCGCGGCTCCGTGTTCTCTCCTTGTAAGCCTAAGGGCGAAGAAGAAGCTTCTGCTGCTGCTGGGAAGAAGCCGCAGCAACCGTTGCACGTGGTTGTGAGGAAACCTGTGAGTTTATGTTTTGATTTTGATTGGTGATTCTGGTTGCTCTTGATGCTTTGTGTGTGAGAATACGTGTATGATTGAATTGAGTTGCTTGTTTTGTGTTTCTGTGATCAAAATGGTGTGGTGAAAGTTTTTGATTGAAAAGGTGTTTCTTTTAGGGAAAATAGTGTTTGGTGTGGGTTTTAGGGATGCTAGAGGCGGAGAGTTTGGAAATAGTTGAGTGAAAAGAAACCTTGATTGGAAATTTGACATACATGCATGATCTTCAGTTGTGGTTAGTGGAGTTGGGTATATTTTGAAAGATTTTTAGGTATGATGGACTTCATGTGTTCTGTAGATATACTTTTGTTTTGTTTGTTGTTAGTGTTGTTGGATTCTCGTCGTCTTCGTTCTTCACCATGGCAACAGCTAAAAAAATGAAGAAGTGGGCTAAAGGGAAAAAGATTATGACTTTTGTAATAAATTAAATGATGGCATACCGTGCTATCATTTTGTACTTAATCCAGATCCTGTGCACTTTAATGCTCTTGTTATAGATTACGTTGATTTGCTCATTTGAAATGAGAAGCATAGAGGTTCTTAGTTCCTTACATAACTATGCTATCCATAATTTTGATATTGTTGAAGATTCCATTTTTATGACAATGGCAATGTGTAACTTATTCTACTATTTGGTGGTGCATTTGGTTGGAGCCTATAGTTTCATTTAACTTGGTAGCTAATTTGGGATAAGCTTAGGTGATTGGGGTTCTATTCAATGTTAGGCACATGGTCTTCGTAAGGTGTTTTCTGTTGAGAAGAGAAAACAAGAGACATGACTGAACCTGTGTGTCAATGTACACATCAGAATGTATTATATATATAGCATGGGTAATAAGTACATAGAAAATAATTGCCTAATTACTATAATTTTGTAAATCTTAGAATATCCTAATTACCATAATTAACAATATCCAACAGTTGTCTAATGAGCACAATAAATATATCTACAATATCTAACACTCCCCATCAAGTTGGAGCATATAAATCATATGCATTGAGCTTGTTACAAATATAACCAATTTGGGGACCCCTCAGAATTAGTGAAGACATTTGCTAATTGTTTGCTAGAATTGACAAAATTAGTGATGATGTCACCCGATTAGATCTTCTCCCTGATGAAGTGGTAATCTACCTCAATAATGCGCAAAGCAACTTGATTATCGAGTGTCATCTGTGTAACATCTTCAAACTTCAATTCTTTGAGCAACTTTTTGAGCTAAATAAGTTCCTAAGTAGCTGAAGCCATGGGTTGTTAGGGAATATGCAATATCCAGAGGTGGATCTCCTATTAGTGGGAGAGCCTGTTCAATTTGAATTTGTAGATCCCACAACTCAAGTATGACAACATCTCAATATCCTTCACAAGTAGAGTTAAGTAATTGGCTCACTATACTATCTGCAAGGGAAATATCTGGTGGGGTGACACCGAGACAATTCAGCTTCCCAACCAATTGTCTGTACCATTATGGATCTAAAAGTGGCTAATCCTAATTTGGTAGAAGCTGGGAATTGTGACTCATAGGTGTGTCAATATGGTTAGCATTCAACAGCCAGTTTTGTTCAAAATATCCATTGCATACCTCCTTTGGGAAATGACAATACCACTCTTTGCTTGTGCTACCTCTATCCCCAAGAAGTAATAGTCTACCAAGATCTTTTGTTTCAAAATGGTGGCACAAGTGTTGCTTTAATTAGGTGATGGCACGGTGATCACTACATGTAATAACAATGTTGTCAACATAAACAAACAAGTAGATATGTCCTGCAGTGGAATGGCGATAAAAGACTGAGGCTATGTTTGGTTTTCTGTTTGGGGTGCTTCAAATTCAGTATGGAGACTAAACTCAGTTTCATGACATGTTTAGTTGCCTTCAAAAGACTTGGGTTGGTTTTGCTACTCAATTTGCAAACTTAAGTTCAACTAGAATTTAGGTTTGCAAAATGTTGGAAAGCTGCCTTAATTGCGGACCTCCTAGCTCGCCTTAGTTGCAACCTTGGGAGTTGCCTGAATTGCAATCTCGAGGGTGGTGGTTTAGTCCCACATTGGCTAGTGATATAGTCAAATTAAACTATATAAGTGAGGGACAATCCTCACCTTATAAGCTGGTTTTGTAAGGTTAAGTTAGCCCAAAACCTACATTAGATGGCATCAGAACCTATTCTAGTTAGCCCCATAACCCACATTCTAAGATGATATCAGAGTCTATCCTAGATCCATTGTTGGGCTACTAGCATTTGCCATGCTCTGGGTTGGAAGTCCTGGGTGTGAGGGGGAGTGTTGAAAGTCTCCATAATTGTGGACCCTTAGCTTGCCTTAGTGGTGACCTCTTTGGGGGTTGCTTCATTTGCAACCTTGAGGGTGGTGGTTTAGTCCAATATCGGCTAGTGATATGGCTAAGTTAAAGTATATAAGTGGAGGCAACCTTACAAGCCGGTCATGTAGGGATGCGTTAGGCCCATAACCCATATCCCAAGACAAACTTTAATCTAAACATGCACTGAGTTGTCAACCTCATTTCAAGACATGCTAATTACTTAAACATGGTACTGAATCTACCAAACCATGTCTTGGGAGACTATTTGAGTCCATATTGGGATTTTTGAAGACAACATACTAATCTGAAAGACTCCCCTTGAGCAACCAAGTTAGGAGGTTGTTCCATATAAATTTCTTCAAAGAGATCACCATGATTCTTACTTGGATAAGCCAATTTGGAAATCAACTGGTCCTTCGAAAGTGAAATCTTTTGTTTAGGCTTCTTTTCTAAACCAGATTAATACCAATGATTTACTTAAAAATTGAAGACCTCTAACTACATTGTCTCCTAATTATTGTGTTATATACAGATGGATTTTTGTAAATGCTTCACATTTTTTTTTGCTTTGTTCATTAGTTTCCCTTCTTTGGAATAATTGGTTTGGTGTTGTTCTATGAAGCTCGGATACATGATACGACAAAGGTACGATATGACACAAATACGGGGATACGTCAAATTTTTTGAAATTAAGGATACGATACATCTTGGATACATTAGTCAAAAATAAAAAAAATAATTATATATTGATTCAAAATAAAATGCAATTAGTGGTGGCGTTAAAATGCAACTATGCAGATGATTTTGAGTGTTCTGCAAATATGCATATTTTGTTTTTAGTCTACAGAATAGGCAGAGGTCTTGTGAAGAATGTTGTTTTATTAAAGGTTGGGTACCTCTTGTACCCAATTTAATATAGTTTTCTTTTTTTTTTTGATAAAAAAATATATGGGTGCAAAATATGGGTAAAAAAAGATCTAGAGTGGCAAAATAAATTTATTCAATGAACAATGCTTTAAGCAAAGCTGTTTTGAAGTATAGTTGAGACTTTTAGTTTTTTATTTTAAAAATTTTGAAATATAAAAAAAAGTCAGTAAAAGGGGTCAAGCAAAATATTTTATGTAGCTGTATCCAGCCATTCGGAGCCGTATCCCAGCCATGTTGAAGCCGTGTCCTACAATTTTTTTTAAAATTAAATAAAAATAGGATACTTTGTGGGTACGTAATGGGGCATATCGGAGGAGTATCAGTGTCTGCACAGGGTCAACACTCATACATTTCCATTTTTGAAGTATTCGGGCTTCATAGGTGTTGTTGGTGAAGATTAGGTTTGCCCCAAGGATCTCCAAAAGTTCTTGTTTGTTAATTATAGAGTTTTTGCACCAATTGGGATGCTAAAAGGCTTTAGCATTGTTCTCAATTATTCAAAAAAGTGAGAGAGAGAAAGAGAGAAACTTAGAGAGAAATGAAACTGATATTATTTCAATCTGAAAAGTTAGTTAGAGTTAGTTACAACAGAGGTATATCTAAACCTCTGAACTAACAATAACAAAAACTGACTGCCTAATACTAGTGAGGTGCTGTTAGCTTAACAGCCCTTACAAACTACTACAAAACTGTTTTCACAGTTATACAATCACATATAGCCGCCCTCAAACTCAAGGGGAAGAGTTTTCAGAAGAAACTCTTCACATTGAGTTTGCACGAGAACTTCAAATCTTGCTGAAGAAAGGAGCTTGGTCAGCACATCAGCCCATTGATCTAGAGCTGGGATATGCACAATGGAAAGCTGCTTGGCCAGAATTTTTTCTCTTACGAAGAAGACATCAATTTCCATGTGTTTTGTACGATTGTGAAACACAGGATTGTGAGCAACGGATACAGCACTCTGATTATCACAAAAAAGGATAGGAGAAGGGAACTTGCAACTCTATTAGAAGAGCTTGAATCCATGTTAACTCAGTGGAAGTTTGAGCTAAGCTACAATACTCAGCTTCAGTGCTGGACCTGGCCGTAACCTTTTGTTTGCGAGACCACCAAGATATTATGTTTGGGCCAAGAAAGATAGCAGCCCCTGAGGTGGAATGCCTGTCATCCACCTTAGATGCCCAGTCAGCATCACAGAACGCGCGAAGAACCAAGGGTTTTGTAACAAGAGCAGGCTGAAGAAGTAGTCCATGAAACAAAGTACCCTTGAGATACCTTAAGATTCTTTTCATGTCTAGTAAGGGTAGCATATTGTAAGGCACCAACCACTGATCTGTATAGAGTTGGATCATGAAAGATATCAGCACCATGTTGAGATAGCTTGCAATTAGAGACCATGGGGGAAGAAATGGAATGAGCTTCAACCATGTGAGTTTTGTGGAGTAAATCACGAATATATTTTCTCTGAGTCATCAATTTAGAGTTATTAGGTAGATACTTGATTTCTAGGCCCAAAAAATAATCCAAATGACCAAGTTGCTTGAGAGAGAATGCAATGTGTAGTTTGGTTGTGAGTTGCTGAATAAGAGAAGTAGAACTGCCGTGATGATGGTATCATCCACATAGACTAAAAGATAGAAAATATGCACCTGTTGCATGTAGATGAAAAGGGAAGAGTCACATTTGCTCCCCACAAATCCAAACTGAAGAAGAGTAGATTTTAGCCTATCAAACCATTCATTGCCTTGGAGTCTGTTTTAAGCCATAGAGAGCTTTGTTGAGCTTGTAGACTAGGGACTTATCTGCAACTTCAAAACCAGGAGGCTTGTCATAAATACAGGTTCTTCAAGAAGCCCATTTAGAAAAACATTATTCACATGAACTGAAATAACTCCCACCCATGTGACAGTGCAAGGGTGAGAACAATACAAATGGTGACAGGCTTGACCATAGGAGAAAAGGTCTCATGAAAGTCAAAGCCATGAATTTGATGAAACCCCTTGGCTACCAACTTTGCTTTGAACTTGTTGATGGAACCATCAGCATTTTTCTTTACTCTGAAAACCCACTTACACCCAATAGCCTGTCTATTAGAAGGTAAGGGAACTAAGTCCAAGTTTTGTTTTTCAGCAAAGCATCATACTCTTGTTGCATGGCAACAAGCCAATCTGCATTTTCAGGGGCTTGTTTCACAGTTTTGGGTTCAAAATGGGCAAGAAATAAAGTAGGATGTAGTCTAGGATTGTGAATTCCAGACTTGGATCTTGTTTGCATAGGATGAGTATTAACCGGTATAGAATTAGGTGCTGAAACAAACTCAGAAGAGGATGCACCAGGGGTTGTGAACTCTGAAGTTTGAGGATGAATAGATGTAGAAGAAGTGGATGGATGAGACACAAGAAGAGAGGTTGTAGGTGAATGGATAGGAATAGGGGAAAAACCAGGGGGAGCAAGAGGTACAAAAGGAGAATGAGAAGGAGATAGTTGAGAAGATGGAGGCTTAGGAACTATAGAAGGTGGAGACAGGTTAGGATTAAGACTGAAATAGGAATCAAGACTCTTGATGGAGTTAGAAGAGGAGGGAAACAGGTCAGAATAAGGGAACCTCAACTCATTAAATAGAACATCTTTGGAAATATAGATTATGCTAGATGAAGACAGACATTTATAGCCTTTGTGAGAGGAGGAATATCCCAAAAATAGACACTCTTGAGATCGAAAATTGAGTTTGTGAGTATGATAAGGCCTCAGCAAGGAAAAATAGGCACAACCAAAGGTTTTAAGGAATTGAAAATCAGGATCCTTGTTGAAAAAGTAACAAAGGGAATGACAAAATTGAGGGAAGCAGTTGGAAGTCTATTAATTAGATAGACAACAGTAATAAAGGCATAATCCCAAAATTGTAAGGGTAAATAGGCATGATGTAATAATGTGAGGCCTAAATCAACTATATGTATGTGTTTTCTTTCAACCACACCATTTTGATGATGAGTGTGGGGACAGATAAGTCTGTGAGAGATGCCAAAGGAAGTTAGGAAAACAGAGAAAGGTCTGTATGTAGTGCAACCATTGATTTAAAAGCTTGAAAAACCAGAAAGTGTTTCAGCCTTAGATTTGATAGGAAATATCCAAGTGTATCTGGAAAAGGCATCAATAAAGGATACATAGTATTTATAACCAGCATAGAAAGTCAAATGAGAAGGTCCCCACCAATCTGTAAAGGTAAGTTCCAAAGGAGAGTAAACAGAAACAAAAGTGTGAGATGGTAATCTATGAGACTTTCCCATACAGCAAGAAGAACAAAAATCTGAAAATATTTTATTTTATTTTATTTTATTTTTTGATCAGCAAAGTTAATTGTATTAATATGAAATAGAGTACCAGAGGTACTAATTACAAAGAGTATGGAGTATTATATGTAGTGCAGAAGTAGTCAAATACAGCTACTTGTGTGGTGTACATCTATTGTTGTTCTGTGTGTACTACCCTCTACAAAAGCAAAAAACCTTGTCTAATATTGCTTGACCACTGATTAAAGTGGATTGTGAAATCCTTCTCAAAATGTCTAAGCCAGGTCCAGACTATAAAAATAGCATCTTCAAAAAGTCGATTAGCATCAAATTCTGCATTTGAAAACAGAATTCTATTTCTGAGCTTCCAAATAGGCCATGTTACCGCCAGCCACCAGTACCTCCATCTCTTAGCCCTTATTCCTTCAATCTGGATAGAAATGTGCTGGAGGAAGTGCTGTTTCGGGCTGAATGGGAGAGCACCTTTAATATTCATCCATGACATCGATTCCCACCAAATTGGTTGGATTTTGATACAATGGATAAATAAGTGAGATTCATCCTCCACAGCCCCTCTGCAGAAAGGGCATAATAAATCCTGGATCTGCATTTGTCTCCTGCATAGATTCTCTTTTGTCGGCAATCTGTCCCTACATAATCTCCATGCAAATATCGCAATTTTGCTAGGGATCTTTATCTTCCATAATTCCACACACCATTCCTCCTGCTGACCTCCAGCAATTTCCTCCCATATCAGATTATAAGCACTGTGAGTAGAATAATTACCTGATGGATCTCCTAACCACTCCCAAACATCAGTTTGCTGTTGCTGTATACTCTTTCCTCCTACCTCCCTAAGGAAATTGATAGCTGAATCGATTTCATTATCGAACAACGGTCTTCTCCATAAGAAATTCCACTCCCAGTCCATGTCCTTGTGAAATCCCATCTGTCTAATAGTGTGATTCTGCTGTGATGATATGAGAAACAACCTGGGATATCTTTCTGCTAGTGTGTCCTCTTGGTGAATCCACTTGTCTTTTCAAAACCTAATCTTATCTCCACCTCCTACCTTCCATCTCATGTTATTTTGAATGACCACTCCCTGGTGTGATTGATTAAAAGCTTGTTTTAGATCCCTCCACCAAACAGATTGATTTCCTGTGCTCCCTGATTCATCAAGATTCCTCCATCCACCATATTTGGATTCCAAAAATTTGGTCCATAACTCCCTTTTTTCTTGCATTAATTGCCGCTTCCATTTACCAAGCAATGCAAGGTTAAATGTGTCAATATCCTTGATGCCCAAACCTCCCTTTTCTTTTGGTAAGCATACTGACTCCCAATTAATCCACGCAATCTTTTTGTGGTATGGTCCACCTCCCCACAAGAATCTTCACCTCAATAATTTGTCCACCACTGATTTTGGCACCCTAAAAAAAGAGAAAAGGTAAATTGGAATTGATGTTAGCACATCTCCCACTGCAATTATTTTATTCCAGAAGCCAATTCAACATGACTGGGCCAAGCATGTAGAAGTTGACAGACATTTTATAAAAGAGTAGGTGGATGTAGGCTTAATTTGTATGCCATTTGTTCCTACTTCACAGCAAGTGGTAGACGTTCTTACGAAAGGATTGCTTAAACCTAATTTTGACTAATCTATAAGCAAGTTGGGTATGCTGGACTTCTAGGCACCAACTTGAGGGGGATGTTGACTTCTAATTTAAATTTACAATAAGGATTTTAGAAAATTCAGGAGGCTAAGATCAAGATCAGATTATTCAAATTTGATTGGATATTATTCTCCATATTTTCTCCCTATCTTATCTTTGTGTTTATTTTATAATCAGGGTGGTTAAAACCTCTCGTAGTCGTCATCTCTGCCTATATATTTCTTTTCCAATCTGTGTTGGTGTTTTTTTACCTTATTACTTTTCTATCTTATTCATTTCTAATTACTTAAACATATAGCTGTAGAATCATTTTGATTTAAGATGGAAATTTGATACATTATTAAGTTGTCATTTGTATCTGGTTGTTTGGAGCTTATGGTACCTAAAATTGTGAACTGATGCTCACCTTCTAATCGACAGTTGGTGGCTAGATTGACCAAGGAAATAGTTGAAACATACCAAATATGCAATCCACAGTTTAAATATTCTGAAGATCTAAATCCAAAAAGATTTTTGACCAGCCCGTCTGTTGGAGTGCTTAATGATGGCTATGATAATGTAAACTCGGATCTGATTTTGACAGTGAATTTTGTCTTGATCCATTTAGAGAAAAATAAAAGGTTTGTCATCCATATTTCCTTCTTTTGTTTCATATAGTCATGATATATATTTGTTTATGAATACCAAAAGCTAAATGTTGATTTTCAGTTGATACCACCTTACCCATCTGACCACCTTATTATCTTCTTATAAACTTTGCATTTTGATGTGGTGCAGATATATTGTCAAAGATCTCCTTGGCCACGGGACATTTGGACAAGTGGCTAAATGCTGGGATTCAGATACCAACAGTTTTGTTGCTGTGAAGATCATTAAAAATCAACCTGCATACTATCAACAGGCGCTGGTTGAAGTAACTATTTTAACAACGGTAACCTCCTGTTGTTATTATTAAGATGCTTGTTATTTTCTTGGAAGTCCATGAGAAATTACTCATGTATACTATTTTTATCCTGCAGTTAAATAAGAAGTATGATCCTGAGGATAAGCATCACATTGTTCGTATATATGATTATTTTGTATATCAACGACATTTGTGCATTTGCTTTGAATTGCTGGACACAAACTTGTAAGTTCTGGACTTTTTTAAATTTTTTTTCCATTTAGAATTTGTCATTGAGAACGAGACTGCATTTAAAGCTTGAATGGTGTTCACGTTCTACTGAACTAAAGATATTTGGTTTGTTTTGCAATGTTGCTATCCTAGATTTGTTATTTTCTCTCTTGTCTATTTTAGTGTTGACATTGTGTAGTATACAGGTATGAGCTTATCAAGATGAATCATTTTAGGGGATTATCACTTGGTATTGTTCAGCTATTCTCTAAGCAGGTATGTCAATTCTTTGTATGACCTTTCTACTTGGTCCTTTTGTTGGTTTTGTTTTCTTATCGTAATCTATTTTCTTAAATTTGTTGCAAGATTTTATATGGACTGGCTCTACTAAAAGAGGCTGGCATTATTCATTGTGATCTGAAGCCAGAAAACATTCTTTTATGTACGAGGTTGGTTTCTTACATGAAGGTGCTCATAAAGAACTGTATGCAGTAGCTATTTTCTTAAGGATTTAACACCTCTAAAGTGAGGGTGAGGGATTCACTTTAGAGAGTAAAATGAAGATTTATAGCTATTGATTAAAAAATAAACAGTTGTGTTGAGATTTAAATAACTACATAATTTATTATATACATGAGCATGCATTTAATCACAATCTCAATGGTTACTTTTATAATCGATGGTTATAACTTTCACTTTACTCTTAAGTCTAAAGTGAGTCACTTTAGAGGAATCAAATCCTTTTCTTAAATTTTCTGTGTATGCTGCAGGCTTCAACTATTTTATTGTGATGTTTGATGTAATTATGTTTCATATGTAGCACTGTGAAGCCAGCAGAAATAAAAATCATTGACTTTGGATCAGCATGCATGGAAAACCGCACCGTTTACTCTTATATTCAGGTTTATGTTTACTGTAGAAAGTAGGATTTTATGATAATTCCTATTGTAATTATAGTTGTCTGGTACCTACTCTTATTCTCTGTTTTTATTGCAGAGTCGATACTATAGGTCACCTGAGGTTCTTCTTGGATATCAGTATCCTAATTGATGAAATCAGTAGCTGATGCCTTTCTTTTCAAGCATTTTTGCTTTTTCATTATTTTATTGCTTTACCTTTCTGTTAGCTCGTCATCTTTCTACATGGCAATATGTGTGGAATTAGCTTAGTATTCTTAATGGTTTTTAATGTAAAAGTTGTGCTGCAGCAGGTGCAGCTATAGTTTGAGTTGCCTTGGCATTAGACTGGAAAGGAATTGAACTTTTTAAAAAAGCTTTATCAAATCACAATTAAAGCTTCTACATTTACTTGTTGCTAGGTATTTTACTTTTATGACTTGGTTCGGGAGAATTGTTGAAGAAAACTTTAAATTTTAGATTAACTGGAACTGCAGAGAGAGGATGAGAGAAAGAGGTAGAGAGAGAGAGAGAGGGCGAGTGAGAGAGACAGAGAGAAGGCGAGTGAGAGAGACAGAGAGAGAATCAGAGAAAGCGAGAGCCGGGGACAGCGAAAGGGAAGGAAAGAGGACGATCTGGTTTAAGGGATCATCATGGAGGGAGAGCAGATGGCAAAGTCAACGCCCGTAGCTGGAGTGTACAACGGAGAAGAAATAGTGAGAATGCGGATGGTAATAACACCATAGAGGACGATGGCCAACCACATACTCGTGACAACCTGCAGGAAGGACAATGGATTCAAGTGAAGAGTAGAAGAAAGGCACCTTCGAAGATCTTTCTAGTTATCCGAAGGGCTATAGATGAGCTGAAAGCCCCTTACCAGGCCACCGCGAGAGTAATGCAACCATCATCGTGGAGGCACAAGCCGGATATAACTTCCTTCTACTTTTCCTGATTCCCTGAGGAGGTCCGTGAAAAAGACCCATGGAAGATTTTCCAGGAATGGGGAAAAGTGTGGGAGGTCTTCATACCACAGAAGAGGAACAAACAAGGCCACAAATATGGCTTTGTGCGTTTCAAAGGGGTAGAGGATGGAGATAGGTTGGAGAGAATACTCGATAACAACATATACATACAGGGGATTAAGATGTTTGTTAACAAGCCTAAATACCAGAGGGGAGGTAACAGGGTACATAAGTCAATCGCAGGCCTTCATAATAGAACAGATACTAGACCGCCGGAGTCTGACGCGCTTGAACTGAAGAGCAACCAAGTTCCTATGGCCACGAAGCTGAAATCATACGTGGATGTGGTCAAAAATCGAAAGAAGGAAGGGGAGGAGAGGCAAGGACCCACGTCTGCAAATGGGTTAACAGAGGTGAATACAGAGCCCATAAATATCCAGACGACCAAGGAAAAAACAAAATGGCTCGATAAGGCTTGGGTGGGGCATTTAAAAAACAAGGGTATTTTCGACAGGGTGGAGGAGGAGCTTCAGGGGGTGTTCGGGGTGGAGGTGAAGACCGCGTATTGGGGTCATGACATGGTCATTCTCTATGACCTGGAAGAAGAAGCAGTTAATACGCTCAATCACAAAGAACAAGTGCATGGAGGGTCTCCATTCTTCTCCTTACAGAGATGGACGCCGGAGATGATGCCTTCATACCGGCTAACATGGCTTCGTATTTGGGGGGTGCCCTTGACTGCTTGGGACGCAGAGAACCTAGCAAGTATCGTTTTGGTCTGTGGAGAACTCATCGAGCTCGATGCGGCGACGGAGGACAGGTTGCGGGTTGACATTGCGCGGGTCCTAGTTCGGACGAACGACAAACTGCCAATAGCTCGTACGGTGGTGGTTAAGGTGGACGGAATACAATACTCCCTGTATGTGCGAGAGGAGTTGGAGTCTAGGTGGGGAAGAGGACAACGGGTGGAGGAGGAGGAGGAGGAGGATCGGTTTCCGCCGTCACCTTTTTCTACGGCCATAGTAGACTCCGACAGTGAGCCAAACACCCATGGTCCACAACGATTTTCTCCCGGAAGCATCTCTGTCAGCTCTGTCGGCGGGTCGTCCACCAGGTCGCAGTCGTGCATGGTGGAGCGTCGCCGGAGATGGAGGAACTCAGGAAACTCCCCCAACCGTCATGGGTATGAGACCCCGCCAAGTGCTGACGTGTCACCCCGAGGATTTAATAAAAGCCAATAACCCTTAGGTACAAGGGGATGAACCCTCAGTCATTAGCCCCAAAGCCTCTTTAGGGGTCAAACACGGGTCAAACCCCATATGTCCTTACGAAAGGTTTTCTTCAAGCCTGGTGGAGGGAGCCTCGGACCACAATTTGGGCCTCGTCAATATCAGCCCAAGTTCTAAAGGTATCTAGACCCCTTCAGCCTTCAAGGTGTATGTTAGAAGAAAGGGGTCTGCTGCAGTAAACCACTTGGCCCAAGAAAACTGTAACCCAGGTTGTTATAAGGCTGACATTGTTTCGTGGACTAAGGACACTGTGATTAATCAAAAAGAATATGGGGAGGAGATGTTCTTTCAGTCCCCAGAATTAGTTGGGAGGACCCCTAAACAAGACTGTCCCTCACAAAGCCCTGCCACTAATAACAGCTTCAATAATAGTGATTTTGAGAATGAGGAGGATCTCCATAGGAAGATTGTTAGAGAGTTGGGTGTGTCCTATGCTGATAAAAACACCTGTAAGGACAAGATGAAGCATGATGTTATTAACAGTAGCATTTTCCCTCAATCAGCAGTAGTGATGGGAATGGAGCAGAATGACCCATGAATATTTTGTCACTCAATTCTAGAGGGCTGGGCAGTGGTGTCAAGAGGTCAGCAATTTGAAAGCTAACCATGGCCAATAATGTTGATGTTCTCTGCATACAGGAAACTAAAAGGGAGTTCATTGACAAAAGTCTATGTCAATATATGTGGGGGGATGGAAATGTCATCTGGGAATTTGTCCCTTCCAGCAATGCAGCTGGAGGTCTGTTGAGTATCTGGAATAATGAGTCTTTTGATGTGGATAGAAGGGTAGCTGGAAAAGGATTTATTTTGTTAGAAGGCACGTGGACTAAAGAAAATAAAAAGGTTTGCATCATCAATGTCTATGCTCCTTGTGATTTACAAGGAAAGAGAGAGCAATGGGATGAGATAAAACACCTTAAATCCTCTTCTCATGTTGGCCTTTGGTGTATACTGGGTGACTTTAACTCCATAAGATATCAACATGAGAGAATGACTTCATCCCAATCAGTGGGGAGCTCTACTAGCATCACTGAGTTTAATTCTTGGATCTCGGATATGGAGGTTGAGGAGGTTAGGTCTGTTGGGAGATTCTTCACATGGTGTAGACCCAATGGGTCTGTCATGAGCAAATTGGATAAGTTCTTTCTTAATGATGACTGGCTGTCCCAATGGCCAGATACTACTCAATTCGTGTTGGATAGAGATTTCTCTGATCACTGCCCCATCCTATTGAGGTCTAGAGCCAATGATTGGGGACCTAAACCTTTCAAGATAATGGATTGGTGGCTGAAGGAAAAAAGCTTTCAGAATACGGTGGTTCACAACTGGAGTAACTATCATCCTAGTGGTTGGGGTGGTTTTGTTCTCAAGCAGAAATTAAAGTTCATCAAAAATCACATAAGGCAGTGGAGTTTACAAAATGGTGGTATTACATCTACTAAAATCCAGAATTTAAAGAAGGACCTGAATGCTTTGGAGGCTGGAGTCAATGGGTCAAACATGTCTCAAGCTGATATGGAGCTCAAGAAAGCCTTGCAAGAACAGCTGTGGACAGCAGCTATAGCTTATGAATCTATGAGGAGGCAGAAATCTAGAGTGAAGTGGATAAGAGAAGGGGATACAAATTCAGCTTATTTTCACAGATTGATTAACCATAGAAGGAGGGTAAATGCTTTTCAAGGTTTGTTCATGGACGGAGAGTGGGTCCATGACCCCAGTAGTATTAAGAGTGCAGTACTCACATTTCAAAGAGAGATTCTCAGAACAGAATCATAATAGGCCAACTCTGGATGGGATTCAATTCCCTTTCCTTGACCAAGGTCAGAATGAAAGCCTTGTCGCCAGATTCTCTGAAATGGAAATCAAAGCAGCAGTGTGGGCTTGTGGGGGAGATAAAAGCCCTGGTCCGGATGGCTTGAATTTCAACTTCATCAAGAAGTTTTGGGAAATTCTGAAACCTGATGTAAGTAGATTCCTGGATGAGTTCTACATCAATGGAATATTCCCCAAAGGAGGCAATGCTTCCTTAATAGCCCTCATCCCCAAGACTAATAACCCTCAATCCCTTAATGATTATAGACCCATATCCCTTATAGGGTGTGTCTATAAAATACTGTCCAAAATTCTGGCTAGTAGGCTTGCTCATGTCTTACCTCATCTCATTGATGAAAGACAAACTGCTTTTATGAAAGGAAGGCACATCCTTCATGGAGTGATGATTGCTAATGAGGTTATAGCTGAAGCCAAATCCAAAAATAAATCTTGCATGGTCTTCAAAGTTGACTTTGAAAAAGCATACGACTCAGTCTCTTGGGGATTTTTAAACTACATGATGTTGAGAATGGGATTCTGCGAAAGATGGAGAAATTGGATCTATGGCTGCTTGTCTAGTGCAACCATATCTATATTAATTAATGGCAGCCCCACTACAGAGTTTGTGCCTGAGAGAGGTTTAAGGCAGGGAGACCCCCTTGCACCTTTCCTCTTTAACATAGTAGCTGAGGGCCTTACTGGATTGATAAGGACTGCCATCTCTAAGAACATGTTCTGCAGTTATCAAGTGGGGAGCCAAAAGGAGGAGATTAATATTCTGCAATGGAGATGGAACCTGATGCAGCAGCATAATGATCTTTGGGTTAAGATTCTCATTTCTAAATATGGAGGTTGGAGGGCTCTAGAGGAAGGAACATCAGTCACCAATGAATCCATATGGTGGCAGGATTTAAGGTCAGTCATCCATGAACAAGCTGTGCATGGTCTGTTTCAATCTGCAATAGATTGGAAAGTGGGGTGTGGGGATAAAATCAGGTTTTGGGAGGACTGCTGGCTCATGGAACAGGAACCTTTAAGGGTGAAATACCCCAGATTGTATAATATATCCTGTCAACAGCAGAAGCTTATTCAGGACATGGGATTCTACTCAGCAAATGTTTGGGAATGGAAGCTTGAATGGAGAAGACACCTTTTTGACAATGAGGTGCAAGCGGCAGCCAGTTTCCTGGATGATATCTCGCGGGGTCATATTGATCGGTGGACATCAGACTGCTGGGTTTGGAAACCAGAACCTAATGGCCAGTTTTCTACAAGGAGCGCATACCGTATGCTACTAGAAGGAGCAGCTGATCAGACTGTGGATGAGGCTTTAGAGGACCTATGGCAGCTCAAAATCCCTTTAAAAGCATCAACATTTGCTTGGCGATTGATCAAAGAGAGACTCCCAACTAAAGGGAATTTGTGGAGAAGACGGGTTCAGCTGAACGATTTGATGTGCCCCTTCTGCAGTAGACAAGAGGAGGAAGCCTCCCACCTGTTTTTTAACTGTCCAAGAATTCTCCCCTTATGGTGGGAATCCCTAGCTTGGACCAAAACTGTGGGAGTATTCTCCCCCATTCCAAGGCACAATTACATGCAGCACACGCTTATCTTCAAAGGAAAGCATCTGCAGGCTAGGTGGAAATGTTGGTGGGTGGCGTTGACCTGGTCAATATGGCAGCATCGAAACCGGATTGTGTTCCTAAACGAGGCTTTTAATGGATCCAAGCTAATGGATGAGGCTATTTTCCTGGTTTGGTCTTGGTTTAGACAGCTGGAGAAAGGATTTGTACAGCCCTACAACTATTGGTCTAGCAATTTATCAACAGCATTTTTTGAATAGGGTAGCAGTGCAGGGTTATTGTATTCCCTTTTGATTGGCACCTGATTCGTAGGACCTATGGTTCTGCTAGCTGGCTGCTGTATACCTTGTATTTTTAGTACCTCTGGTACTCACAATTATTAATACAAATTATAATTTTGCTGACCAAAAAAAAAAAAATATTCTGCAATATGCAGATGATACTTTGTTTTTTGGTTCTGCAACTACTGCTAATGTTAGAGTTATGAAATCTATCCTGAGAATCTTTGAGATGGCTTCTGGCCTCAAGATCAACTATGCTAAAAGCCAATTTGGTTGCATGGGCAAATCTGAAGCTTGGTGTAGGGAGGCAGCTCTTTTTCTCAACTGTGGACAGCTGCAGTTTCCTTTTTCCTACCTTGGAATTCCAATGGGGTCGAGCTCTAGAAGCTGGAATGTATGGCACCCTCTCATCAACAAATATGAAGTCAAGCTTGCAAAATGGAAGCAGAGATGTCTTTCTATGGGAGGCAGGATAACCCTCATCAATTCTGTCTTAACAGCCCTCCCTATCTACCTTCTCTCTTTTTTTAGAATCCCTAAAAAAGTGGTGCATAAGGTAGTTTCTATTCAGAGGAACTTTTTGTGGGGAGGAGGTTCTGAGGCAGCCAAGATACCGTGGGTAAATTGGGATATTGTTTGTCTTCCCAAGAATAAAGGAGGGCTGGGGATTAAAGATATGTCCAAGTTTAATGAGGCCTTGATTGGTAAATGGGGATGGGACTTGGCAAATAACCAGAATCAGCTTTGGGCTAGAGTTTTGATGTCCAAATATGGTGGGTGGAATGCTTTATGTTATGGAAGAAACAGTGCAGACTGCTCCCCTTGGTGGAAGGATCTAAGAGCTGTTTTCCAGCAACAGCATAGTAACAGTTTCATCAATAACATGAGGTGGAAGGTGGGTGATGGGGTCAGGATTAGGTTTTGGAAGGATAAATGGAGAGAAGGAGACTTAACATTACAAGCCAAATACCCAGCATTGTATCAAGTCAGTACTCAGCAGAATCATTCAATCAACTCAATGGGCCTCCTAGTTGATAACAGATGGGAATGGCAATTCCAGTGGAGGAGAAATCTCTTTGAGCATGAAATTGGTATAGCGGCAGCTTTCATGGCAGATATTGAAGATGTTCACATACAACCTTCATATAGGGATCTTCTTTTATGGAGTGCTGACTCTGGTGGTTCTTACACAACAAAGTCAGCTTACACTCTATTAAAGGCTGAGGACAGACAAGCTTCTGAAGACAGTGCTTCCAAGATTATTTGGAGTTTGAAAATTCCACCAAGAGCAACTGCGTTTGCTTGGAGAATCTTCAAGAACAGATTATCTACCAAGGATAATCTAAGGAGGAGACATGTGGAGTTGCCTTCTTATAATTGTCCTCTCTGCGATATGGAAGAGGAATCTGTTGGTCATGTCATGTATTCATGTATAAAAACTAGGAATCTTTGGTGGGAGATTTTGAGTTGGGTCAATAGAGTGGGTCCTTTCCCACTGGAACCTAAATATCACTTTTTGCAATTTTTTAATTGGAGTGGGAAACCCTCAGTAGAGAAAAGGTGGCAAGTGTTATGGGTAGCTCTATCTATGACTATTTGGAAGCATAGAAATTCTCTGATATTCAAAAATCAGACTTTCAGCCCCGAAAAAGTCATGGATGAAGCTTTATTCCACACTTGGTCATGGTTACGTTGTATGGAGCAAGATTTCCATACTCATTTTAATAAGTGGTCTGTTAGATTGAAGGAAGAAATGTCGTAGGGTTGTTTGACTGCTGGGTACCCAGCTACTGTGCTGGTATATATAGTAGTTGGGTTTGGCAGGTTTTGCCTATGTATCTAATTGTTATTGTCAGTACATCTAGTACTGACCTATTATTAATATAATTATTTTTGCTGTGCAAAAAAAAATTATCCATCACATTGTGCCATGTTTTCCTTCCATTTGTTCGGGTGCAGGGATTGAATTTGGTTGATTCTCTGAAACCTTGGCTTTCTTTAACCTTTTTAATGTTTCAATCTTGCTAAGATCATATGACAGGTTTGTTATACTCACATTTGGAAATGGTTTTCAATATCCTCATGCTTCATTACCAATGAAATAGTTCAAATATATAGGATACTTAAGAGCACAGAGATGTTTCACATTCTTAATGCGTGTATTCTTCAGAAGTTTTGTTTCCTTTTTAATATTTATTTTTGTGTACTTGCTTCATTTTAGTCCTTAACTCTTATCAGATACACAACAGCTATTGATATGTGGTCCTTTGGGTGCATAGTGGCGGAATTGTTTCTTGGATTACCATTATTCCCCGGGGCTTCAGAATTTGATCTTTTGAAAAGGATGATTGAAATACTTGGGTATGCCACTCTCTCTCAAGGAGGAAACATTTTAATTATGTAGCTATACAATTTATGTAGCAAAAAATGTGATATCACCTTGAAGATATTTCTTTCTTTGCCCCTCTAATTTATACTTTTCATGTTAGCCTAGAGAAAGTTTGTCAAAGGAATAAGTATCCATTTTCATATAATGGGTTTTCCTGGGGTATGTCACTTTGTTTCAAGGAGGAAACATTTTAATTATTTAGCTATCCGGTTTATATAGAAAAAAATTTAATATCACCTTGAAGATATTTTTTTCTTTAGACATCTAAATTATACTTTACAATTTACATGTTAGCCTAAAGAAAATTTGTCAAAGGCATTTAAGTATTCATTTTCATTTAACTGGGGTTTTCCTGCAATGATGTATGGAAGCAAAATGGGTCCACATTTTCCAAAGTAGGGGGGTGGGGGGCACTTTTGAGGATAAAAATGCTCTTATAGTTGTTGATTAGATTTAGAACACCAATGATTGTGGTTGTAATAATTTCATAATTTGTTATACATTGGTGAAAAAAATTTAGTCCTCCAACAAGGGGTATGCCTTCCTTCAATTAAATTAATGACATCTAACCTGTCTAACAAAGAAACACCCCTAAAACATAAATGAGCAGAACACCACAGACTAGCTAAATAAATAACCCTTTCCCAAATGCTGACTTGAGATGAAGAAGTTCCCTTGTAAATTATAGCATTCTGTTACAAACAA
The DNA here is from genome assembly GCF_000004515.6 of Glycine max. Lineage (NCBI taxonomy): Eukaryota > Viridiplantae > Streptophyta > Magnoliopsida > Fabales > Fabaceae > Glycine > Glycine max. The sequence continues at coordinate 20,595,289 of NC_038252.2, read as the reverse complement.
AGACAACAGAAAACAACAAAGACAGAGCATTTCCATAGGATCTTAGCTTCTTTACAAAGGCTGAAACCTCAAAATTTAATAAGGAGAAACTGGTGTAGGTCCTCAGGGCAGCTCAATTCTAATAAAAAATCCCAATGTCTTATTCCGAAGAAAATTCTCAGCAGTTCAATGCATAAAAAGATAAGTGGATTATCCTTAACTTGGTTGATATGAGATAGGGCTAGAGAGCTGATAGAGATCATGGAACTCACATTCGGCACCAATCATCCATCCTGCATTGTGGTCATTCAAATATGTAGAATCTTTAGTGAAAGATATAACTCAATCAAGGAAGCAGGCCAAACGATTAACGGAAAGCAAATTAAATGGGGAACTCAACATAAAGAACAGAGCCAACAAAGGAAAGTGAGGGGGTGGGTAGTACCAACTCCATGGGATTGTTTTATGTAACTTTTAGCTATGTTGATTGAAGATAAATCACTAGAGGTAGAAATGGAGGAGAATAGAGAATTGTTGATGTGATCAGTGGCACCTGAGTCCAAGACCAAAGTAATTGGGTATGATGTTTGGGAGAAGCGAGCAAAGGAATTACTAGTGTGTGTGGCTAAGGCAATGGTACTAGAGGATTGGTGTCCCACAAAAACTATAGAAAGTCAAAATAGGGAGTCGAGGGTGGCTTTGGAGGGTTTGAGAAAAAAACAGATTTTGAGGAAGGACCTGTGCAACATTCTTAGTGTGAAGAGTTTGACAATGTAGAGTCCAACACTTGTCAAAGGTATGACTCAACTGGTGGCAATGGTCTTACTTGGGTCATAATTTCCCAAGCTTACTACTTATGGAGGAGGAGGAATATCTGACTTAGAGGGCTGCTTTGTCAGAATCCAGAGTAAAGTGTGTTACAGTTATTGTAATAAAAGTCATTAGGGTTTAGTCTTGAGTATATGGGCTTGGACCACATGGTCTTATGTATTACACTGTTAACAACATTGGTAACCCAACAATGGATCTATGATAGACTCTAATACCATCTTTTAGAATATGGGCTTAGGGTTTAACTCAACTCCTCAAAACCAACTTGTAAGGTGAGGACTGTCCAAATCTAGGCAGTCTGGGACTAAACACACCACTTCACATTGAATACAATGAAGGTGCTAAAGGCTGCAATTATGGTTGCCCAAATAGACCGCAATTGAGCTGACAAAAAAAAAACTGATTCACAAGTGACATGAGCATGAAAAAAAAATTATTCATCGATGGCTGAACAGTGGATTTGATGTTGTTGCAGAGTTGGGTATCGATCTTAGTTCACCTGGTATAGGAGTGCTCTACAGCAGATGCAGTCAACGTTGGCAGTGAGGTGAGCAGTTTAATCTTACCAGATAAGCTACAAGTTAATATTCAAGGCCCAAACATCATAGTTGCTATTATCCAACTTGTTGGTCGACTTGGCCTTTAGCGGTTCCTTAGAACCATTAGTGGGGAAATTCCAGCCATGTGTCATAAATTCAAGGATTTATAATTATCCTAATTAATGCAATTACTCAACACATAATCTGCCCTATTTACATTGTTTCTAACATGGGTTGTGTATTCTCCTAAAGCATAAAAGTCAAAATTACCCATCTCTCCTGAACTCTCAATAAGGTTAAGACTGAAGATGTGGAGAAGTCATTTTTCTCTTGGAATCAGAACTTGGCTTTGAAATTGAAAGTCTCACAGTGACGAATACAAGGGGAATGAAACAACTCCATTGAATCTTCCATCTTCTCACAATGCTTCAGGATCTATGCTTGCTGCCTGCCCCCCACCCCAAGCCCCATCCTTATCCCGGCTTCCTTTCTGGTTGAACTTTAGATTTCAATCCAGTTAATGATGGTGGTGGTCATTGATATATAATGGAATATGCTCTGATGCTTGTGCTGTTGATCTCAACTTGTTTGATTTGTCTGTCATCAATTAGGGTTGGCCGATGCTTGTTTTCTTTTGTCTTTGTCCCTGATTATTTTTTTTTTGTTAATAATATGTGGCTCATTTGTTTCTCTAAAAACTGGCAAGTCACTGGTTTTGCAAACATTTGGCAGAGTCAGACTTGTTAGCACTGGTTCTTATGCAATCTGATCATTGTGTTGTTTGGACTAGTTGGTTGACTGGTTTGCCAGTTCACCAGTCAAACTGCCTGGTCTGAGGTGAGTTTCACACCACTGTTTGTATGCCCAAAATAAGTCCCGAATTAGACACTGGAAGACTATTTTAAATCAATGCTGTGGATTCCATCAATGACATCACATGGTGTCTCTTACTTTCTCCCACGCCAGAAGTCTTTTAACATCTTTAGATCCTTCTGTCTCTTTCTCTCGGACAGAAATGAACCCCTTGTTTGGTAGGAAGGAAATAGGAGGGGGGGAGAGGGTGGAATTAATTTATGAAATTTAGAGGACAAGAAATGAGGTGGAAATAATTTTAAAAATAGTGGGACCCACTGTACTATTTCCACTTATGTTTCCATCTCTCTCCTCATCTCTATTTTTTTTCAACCAAATACCTTTAATTTTCACTTTATTTCTTACATATTTCCACTCATCCTTTTTATTTCCATTCACCCTATTTTTCTCATCTCTACCAAACATGGCCGAAGGGTAGTTTTTAGATTTTGAATATGAAACAAAAATATTAGATTTAGCTCTCGTATGCAAATTAGTTGGTTTCATTTATTTTTTTACTACTTTAATTAATATTATAGATGTTGCAAATATATTGTAGTGGACAACCACCTGATTATGTACTAAGGGATGCCAAAAACACAAGTAAGTTCTTCAAGTGTATTGGGAGTCTCCAGAACATTGAGAGCAGTGAGAGTTCTAAAAATGGAAGAAGTGTTTATCAAACATTGACAGTGGAAGAATATGAAGCTGTAAGTTTTATATGTTACAGTTTTTTCTGTAGTATCTTTCTCCAACATGAACAGTGTGGCATCTCTTCAATTCCTTTTCTCTTTTTTGGTTTCTTTTTTGAGTATTACATGTTTATTGTCGTATCTCTGGTTCCTGTTCAGAGAGAATTGAAGAAGCCATCAATTGGAAAAGAGTATTTTAATCAGTTGAACCTTGAAGCAATTGTTACAAATTATCCCTACAGAAAAAACCTACCTAAAGAAGATATTCTCAAAGGTTAGCTTCCCAAGAAGGCTGGAAATTTCTGCTCAACTTGATTTTGCTATTTTTTTCTGTGCATGTGTGCATGCTTTATTTCACTTATTCAACTTGATTGAACTAATGAATGCTATACATATTGAACTTGTAATAGAAAGTCAAATACGACTGGCTCTTATAGATTTTCTGAAAGGGCTTGTTGAATTTGATCCTGCAAAACGCTGGTCACCCTTTCAGGTAATTGACTTTGTCTTATTGTCCACATTGGCGCATCTTTCAAACTAAATTTGGCTTGGTTTAATGCAAAATTTAAGCTGTAATTACTTAAAATGGTAGTTTGGTTTCTTGCAGGCTTCAAAACACCCTTTTGTAACTGGGGAACCTTTTACACACCCTTACAAGCCTCCTCCTGAGACTCCTCATATGGTAAGTAAATCTTAATTTTAAAGCATTTATATTTTTATGTTTAGGTTAAACTGTTATTGACAGTCCTTTAGTTATTCTTTGAATGCTTCACTACTCATGCAAAAATAATATTTGGGTACCTTGTTTTAGATGTTTAATTAATTATTCGTATGACATATGCATCATGAAGATTAAACTAGAGAAGATAAATCTGAATTCTGAAATGATTTATATTTACTACGGATGCATGACAAGGGCTGTAGTTGAACATATACCTTCTTATAGTGATAAATGCAATATGGAAATTAAATTGTGTAATTAGGATTCATGTAGATGCATATTTAGTGAGCTCCCATCTCTATTTCATCCAGAAAATCCTGTTTCCCTTTTTATTTTGGAACGACCTAAAAAACATTGAAATAGGTTGAAATGGACTAGTTTAGTCAATTCTCCTTTTCTTTAGGTCAGAACAACTTTGTTTTGGCTGACATAAGTGTGACCTTTCTAAGGGGGAGCTAGGAGGCCACAAGGATAGAGTGATGTTCAAGAAGAGCTTGTTGCATCAGACTGATCAGAGCATGTTTCTGCTTTGGTCTCTGATTCTGCAATTTTCATTCCACTATCCCTCTATCACCCACTAGATTCTTCTCCAGTGGAATATGTGCTAATCTTGTTGCACTGCAGATCTATAAAAGAGTCTAAGAGAATTCAGAAATCTAAAGTGAGGTGAAACTGTTTATTGTATTCAACCCGAGAAGAAGATGGTTACATCTCAGCTTATATAGACAGTTACACAACTGTAATTGTTAACTAACCTGAGTTAGTTAATGGCAGCTGTCAAACAGCTGTCCTAACATATAACTAACTATAGACTAACTACTAACTGTAGTTTAGCCTTTACAGATCAGTTAAAAAAGAAAACTACCTCACTGAGTAAGTATATACTTTGACAGAAATTTTTTTAGAACCAAACATGGTCAATTTATAACCCCCAATCATAGGAGAAGAGATAGGATTTGATTCATCCATTTTAGTCTTGGCCAAGAGATCTCTGATATACTTTGATTGAGTTAAAATGAGAGAACCATCATTCTGTCTTTGAACTTCAATACCCAAAAAATAGTCCAAGTCAGCAAGATCTTTGAGGGAGAAAACAGAATTCAGCTTTGAAACAAGAGAAATCAAAGTGGTGTTGTTACTCATGATAATGATATCATCGACATAGACTAAGATGTAGAAAACAAACTGATTTCCAGAAAAAACAAAGAGAGAATGATCACATTTGCTTGAAGAAAACTTGAAGCTGAGAAGAGTAGCTTTTAGTTTGTCAAACTAGGCTCTAGGAGCCTGCTTTAGGCCATAAATAAGTTTATGTAGTCTGCATACTCGAGTCTTATTGGAAGACACAAATCCAGCAGGTTGAGTCATGCAAACCTCTTCCTCAAGAATGCCATTAGGAAAGGCATTGTTGACATCAAGCTGTTGAAGGGGCAAGTTGTGAGAAATAGCAAGAGAAAGAATCAACCTCACAGTCACAGGTTTGATTACAGGAGAAAAGGTCTCCTTATAATCAAATCTCAACTGTTGGTGAAAACCCTTAGCAACAAGCCTAGCTTTATACTTGTTGACTGAGCCATCCAGATTTTCCTTTACTTTAAACACCACTTACATCCAATTGCTGTTCTAGTAGGAGGGAGACCAACCAAAGTCCAAGTATCATTCCTTATTAAAGCATCATATTCAGATTGCATAGCTGAGTACCAAGAAGGATCAGTAAGAACAGTTTTGGTTGATTTGGGTTCAAGATGAGCTAGTAAAAAAGTAGGATTAATTCTGGGTTTAACAATTCCATACTTTGCACGGGTACATATAGGATGGGTATTAAGAGGTCTGTCTGGTACTTGTAGCCTTTGTGTGAAGGAGAATAACCCAAGAATACACACTCTCGTTTGGTACTTGTAACCTTTGTGTGAAGGAGAATAACCCAAGAATACACACTCTCGAGATCTGAATTGAAGCTTGTGCTTGTTGTATGGCCTTAGCAAAGGAAAACAAGAACAACCAAACACTGTTAGAAAAGAGTAATCAGGATGTTTACTGAATAGTTTCTAATAAGGAACTTCATTATTGATAGCAAATAAGGGCAATCTGTTGATGAGGTAGATGCTTGAGACAAAAGCATGATCCCAATAATGAAGAGGTAGCTTGACTTGAAATAAAAGAGTGAGACCCAGCTCCACTACATGTCTATGCTTGTGTTCTACTACATTTTGGTGATGAGTATGAGGACATATTAATCGGTGGTAGGTCTATGGTGCATACTAGGAGATTTCAATAATATCAGAACTCCATTCGAAAGAATGGGTGCTTGTCAGAGGGGGTTGGAGGACAACAACATCAAGGAATTCAATGAATGGATTGTGGATCTGGAGGTAGAAGGGGTGCTATGGGTGGGGAGAAAATTTACTTGGTTCAGACTGAATGGATCTGCAAAGAACAAGCTGGACAAAATTTTTGTATCTCTTGAATGGCTTGCTAAATGGCCTAGAAGTACACAATTCACCTTGGATAGGAACTTCTCGGACCATTGCCCCATACTGCTCAGATCTAAACACATTGATTGGGGACCCAAACCTTTCAGGATCCTTGATTGCTGGTTTCAAGACAGGTCATTCAGGAAAGTTGTTTAGGATTGTTGGGCATTCAATGAGCAAAGGGGATGGGGAGGCTTTGTGCTTAAAGAAAAGATAAAACGACTCAAGGAGAGGTTGAAGGTCTGGAACAAGGAACACTTTGGAGACACTTCTAAGAAGTTACGGAAAATTGAGGCTGATTTAAACAAGTTGGAAGTAGATACAATTGATAGACAACTATCGCCCCAAGAATTGCTGACCCGGAAAAAACTACAGGAAGACCTATGGCTGCCCAATCACATGAGTCTTTACTGAGGAAGAAGGCGAGGTTAAGATGGATTAAAGAGGGCGATTGCAACTCACGCTATTTCCAAATGTTGATGAATGTGAATCGTAGAAATAATTCTTTGAAAGGAATGATGATTGACGGATCTTGGATTGATGAACCGGGAAGAGTTAAAGAGGCAGTCTGGCTGTTCTTCTTGCAATGATTTCAAGAATCTGAGCAATGTAGACCACAACTGGATGGTATCAGTTTTCAGACCATTGGACAACAACAAAATGATATCCTAGTGGGGCGCTTCCATGAGGATGAAATAAAGAAGGCTGTATGGGAATGTGGGAGTGAGAAAAGTCCTAGTCCAAACAGACTAAATTTTAAGTTTACTAAGGAGTTCTGGAAAGTAATCAAACCCGACGTTATCCGGTTTTTGGATGAATTCTATGTCAATGGAATTTTTCCAAAGGGCTGCAACACATCTTTTATAGCCCTAATCCCTAAGGTGGCTGGTCCACAAAACCTTAATGAATACAGACCTATTTCGCTAATAGGCTGTATGTACAAGATTGTGGCTAAGTTATTAGCTGAAAGATTGAAGAAGGTGCTGCCAGCCATAATAGATGAAAGACAGTCTGCATTCATAGGGGGCAGACATTTGTTGCATAGCGTGATTATAGCGAATGAGGTGGTTGAGGAAGCTAAAAGGAGTCAAAAGCCATGTATGGTGTTCAAAGTAGACTACGAAAAGGCATATGATTCAGTCTCATGGGATTTCTTGATATACATTTTGAGGAGGCTAGGTTTCTGCTCCAAATGGATCCAATGGATTGAGTGATGCCTAAGATCTGCTTCTATTTCAGTATTGGTGAATGGAAGCCTCTTGACTGAATTCATCCAACAAAGAGGACCCAGACAGGGGGATCCACTAGCGCCTCTTTTGTTTAATATTGTTGCTGAAGCTTTAATATTATTGCGCACAAACAATGAGGAAATCAGCATCTTACAATATGCTGACGACACAATATTTTTCGGTGAGGCATCAATGGAAAATGTCAAGGCAATCAAAGTCATTTTGAGGACCTTTGAACTCGTATCAGGCCTCAAAATTAATTTTGCAAAAAACTGTTTTGGGGCAATTGGAATGCAGGAACAGTGGAAGAAGGATGTTGCAAAATACATGAATTGTAGTTTGTTGTACATACCGTTCATCTACTTAGGCATATCAATTGGGGCAAACCCAAGGTGATGTGAGTTGTGGGATCCTATCATTAACAAGTGTGAGAGAAAGTTAGCAAAATGGAAGCAAAGACACATTTCTTTTGGGGGAAGAGTGACCCTTATACAGTCAGTCTTAACATCTATCCCTATTTATTTCTTCTCATTTTTCAGGGTTCCTAATAGAGTAGTGGACAAGCTGGTGAGTATACAACACCGATTCTTATGGGATGGTGGAATTGAGCAAAAGAAGATTGCGTGGATTAAGTGTGATACAGTGTGTCTGCCAAAAGAAAAAGGAGGCTTAGGCCTCAAGGACATCAAGACCTTCAATCTAGCATTGCTTGGCAAATGGAGATGAAATCTATTTCAGCACCAAGGGAAATTATGGGCCAGGGTATTGGATTCAAAATATGGTGGCTGGAGGGGCATGGATGATGTAACAAGAGGCAGCAATGAATCTTTATGGTGGCAGGATCTAAAAATGATGCTTCATCAATCGCAACAGGGCAATGCCTTTCAAAATAGAATAGTGTGGAGGGTAGGGTGTGGAGATTAGACATGGCAAGAAAACCTGTACCCGTGGGTACCCGCCTGAATCCCTCCCGACTTTGACGGGTAATACCCGAGTTGACCGGGTATGGGTTTGGGTTTTTTCCGATAATCAAAAGTCGGGTACGGGTACGGGTATGAGATTACTAGATCCGTCCCGAACCCGAACCCGCCCCGCCACATTTTAAATTTTTTGCATAATTTAATCAAAAGGCATGAATTTTTATTACTAGTTAATTTTATTTTAGAATTTTTACATAATTTAATATTATTTTCTTAACGATTTTTGTAGACACATGCGTTATAATAAATTTATAGATATATAAGTGGTTAAAAATAAATGTTTAACAATCAATTTATTTTTTCTAAAATCAAATTTTTAATATTATTTTACAAAAAAAATTATTTTTCTAATTTGAACTGGGTATAGGACGGGGTCGGGGATACCCGATACCCAATGGGTACGGGGATGAGATAATAAACTTTAACCCGTCGGGTATCGGGTACGGGCATGGGGATATGTTGGGGAGTCGGGGTAAGGGATTGGGGAGACAAGACTCAGAAATATGGAGAAAGATTTTGTAATCCATTTTAATCAATGGTCGAGTAACCTTAGAGAAGGTTTTGTAATCAGGAGAGGGTAGCGGATATAGGATCTGAGTAGCCTATAGATTAAAATGTAACTAGCTTTTGGTTCCTATCTAGACTGCTTCAAGTCTGATAGTTGGAACCAAATGACTGGACAATCCCAAACATGTAACTTTAGTATCTCTGGTACTCTTATATATATCTAATTTATCTTTGCTGATAAAGAAAAATCAGTGGTGAATACCATAGTTTTAAACAATTTAAAGATTTCTAAAGTGTCACATTTATTTTTTTAAGTATGTACATCCAAGTGAACTTGGTATTAGCATCAACAGAAGTAACATAATACCGAAAACCAGAAGATGGGGATGGGGCAGGCCCCCAAAGATAAGATCAAAAGGTTTTGCCTAGACAGTATGAGAAAGAGAAGAAGGAAGTCTATATGACTTTCCAATACAACAGTTATTACAAAAATCTGTTGGTTCTTTATTAATATTTGGAATATTACAAAGTCGAAATACAATTTTCATAGCAGGAACACTAGGGTGACCAAGCCTAGAGTGCAATGTTGCAAAAGAAGTAGCACTACTTGTAGCCTTATTTACAACATTCTTATCTATTTTCACATTCCGGTGGACCTTTCTGCTCGTCTTCCCATCTTCCGGTGACCTGTTTCCGCGTTCTAGTGAACTTTTATGTCGCTGTCCTTCTGGCGATTTTTCTCCTCTTCCAGAAGCTGCAGCCGGAGCTCTGACGAGCTTTTCGTTTAGTGACTGAGGTGCACAAAGCCCAGTCAGTTTCGGGCCATTTTGGGACTCGTTTGCCTGGCCTTAATATTGTTTCTGCTTTCATTTATCATGGCTTCTGCTGGTTCAACCCTCTTCCCGGTGAACAATACCGTGTGGCTGCTTTACCCTCTTTTGGCAGACTTCCCAACACCTTTTCTTTGGAGCTCTCACCTTCGATCGTTGTTGCCTATCGCTGAAGACCGTCACACTGTCCATGTGTGCAGCCAACTCAAAACACCGCTGCACATGGCCCCACGCAGGCCTTGGCGCATGAAGTTTATGCACACGACACATGATGCATCTATGGGTATTGTCATATTGATCTTCTCTTCTCTGCTTCATGGCATCCCCGGTGGATCCTCTTGCTTTTTTCATGGGTGAACAATACTTGTCGCCATCGGCGCAGACCGTGACATTGTCCATTTGCGCAACCAGCGCAAAACACGGCCCCATGCAGGGTCCTGGCACGTGAAGTTCGGGCACATGTCACCTGACACATCTTTGACCAGCGTCCTACTGATCTTCTCTCCCTCTGCTTCACGGCATCCTCAATGGATCCTTTTGCTTCTTTCACGGGTAAACAATACCTACTGCTAGCGCCGAAGACCGCAACACTGTCCAACTCAAAACACCGCTGCATGTGACCCCATGCAGGGCCCTAGTGTGTGAAGTTCATGCAAACGACGCATGACGCGTCGCCAACAAATTACCTTTAGTTTCTATCGTGTTGATCACATTGGTAACAAGCTCGATTCAAATGACATTCTCGAGCTTGAGGGGGAGTGTTGGATTACATTTATCTTTATATTATCTTGTGTTTATTATTACATAGAAACTGATGATTCTGATTGATATTTAATTGCCTAATAATCAGTAATTGATTGATATGTAATCAAGCTCAAGGGGTGAGGGTTGCCCCTCACTTATATACTTTAACTTAGATTTATTTTTAGCCAATGTGGGACTTGAGTTTTTCCCAATACACCTCCTCACACTCAACATTTCTTGGGCTTGGTGCGTGAATAACAATGGTGGGTGACCCCTTCGGATTAATCTTGGATATGCTCTGATACCATTTTACATTCTTAGAATGTGAGTTTAGGCCTACCTCAATTCCAAAAGCTAGCTCAAGGGGTGAGGGTTGCCTTTCACTTATATACTCTAACTTGACTTTATTTTTACCCGATGTGGGACTTGGGTTTTTCTCAATACACATAATTCTTAAAAAACTTTCTTTAGGGGCAGTGGGTCCACTACGCAGGCACGATTTTTTAGATACCTTTGTCAGGCTTTGAATACCATGTTAAATTAGAAACAGAGGAATAATTGATTGAAAATAATTTGCCCGAACTACACAACGGAGTCTGTTTTATATAGGATAAATTACATTAATTAATGTAATTAGTCTATATAAACACTCATTCGCTGTGTATTCAAGCACTCGGTTTTTCAGTCAGTTATCCGTTTGTTTCTTGTATTTTAACATGGTATCAGGGCCTGATAGAAAGATCTCAGAAGTCGTGTCTGCCCGGTGGACTCATTGTCCCCGAAGATAAATGCTTTGCAAACCATGTACCATTCTAGTTTGCCTATCCTGCCGCTGTCCTTTTCAGGCTGCTGCCCCCTGCTGCCTTGTCACCGACAAGCTTTCCAGCGAGACCACCATCATCAGGATCAGAATCTTCCAATGTATCTATCCCCTGCTCCCTGATTTTTGCTGTGCCAAATAGCTTCCATGCCAAACACTTTCTGGCACATCCAGCTGTCATTCCAGCAGTGCTTCTGGCATGGTGGTCACCCCTAGCAGCCGCTCCTACCCTTGGAGTCTCGTCTCCAAGAAGGCCCGTTTGTAGGTACTCCCTTTGTAAATCGGGGTTTAAGTCATTGTTTGGTTCCTGTTTTTGTCACTGTTTGTCTTCATTTTTTTGTTCAACAATGGCTTCCATTGCCATATCTTGTTCCGTAAGCAAGTTTAAGTAATTTGGGTTTCCAACATTATTGGTTTGAAGCTTCCAAATGTGGTTTCAAAAAGAACGGACCTTGGTTTGCTTGCCATGAATTTTCTCTCTCACAGTGGTCACCCCTAGCAGCCGCTCCTACCCTTAGAGTCTCGTCTCCAAGTGAGCCCGTTTGTAGGTACTTCCTTTGTAAATCGGGGTTTCAGTCATTGTTTGGTGCCTGTCTTTGTCACTGTTTGTCTTCGTTTCTTTGTTCAACAATGGCTTACATTGCCATATCTTGTTCCATAAGGAAGTTTAAATAATTTGGGTTTCCAACATTATTGGTTGAAGCTTCCAAATGTGGTTTCAAAAAGAACGGACCTTGGTTTGCTTGCCATGAATTTTCTCTCACACTGATGGTCATTGCAACTATCTGGGAAAGATATATTTTTCTAGCATTTCTCTCCAGCTTCTCCAACATCCTTGAGTTGCTTTTCAAACTATTGTTTTTAGTGAAGCTCAACTTTTTATGTTTTCTATTTATTTGGGATTAAATTTTCTTGTAACAAGCTGAGAGCTTGGTAAGCTTCAGCTTGTCATCTTGAGGGGAAGTGTTGAAAATTAGAATATAGTATTCTGATTTATTAATAATAGTGGCTTATAGGAACATAATCTTTGATTTAGAGGAAATAGAATATTTTCTTTTTATCCCTCAAGTCACACGGTTTAAATATCTTGGGTCTGTAATACAGGATGATGGAGAAATTGAAGGGGATGTGAATCATCGCATTCAAGCAGGATGGATGAAATGGAGAAAAGCATCGGGGGTGTTATGTGATGCAAAGGTACCGATCAAGCTAAAGGGAAAGTTTTATCGGACTGCGGTAAGACCGGCGATTTTGTACGGAACAGAATGTTGGGCGGTCAAGAGCCAACATGAGAATAAAGTAGGTGTAGCGGAGATGAGGATGTTGCGGTGGATGTGTGGTAAGACTCGACAGGATAAAATTAGAAACGAAGCTATTAGAGAGAGGGTTGGAGTAGCGCCTATTGTAGAGAAGATGGTGGAAAATAGACTTAGGTGGTTTGGGCATGTAGAGAGAAGACAGGTAGACTCTGTAGTGAGGAGAGTAGACCACATGGAGAGAAGGCAAACAATTCTAGGCAGAGGAAGACCCAAAAAGACTATAAGAGAGGTTATAAAAAAGGATCTCGAACTTAATGATTTGGATAGAAGTATGGTACTTGATAGAACATTATGGCGGAAGTTGATCCATGTAGCCGACCCCACCTAGTGGGATAAGGCGTTGTTGTTGTTGTTGTATAATTAAATGTAATTAGTCTATATAAACATGCATCCGCTGTGTATTCAAAGACATGGTTTTTCAGTCAATTATATCTGTTTCTCCTATTTTAACAGTTATTATTAATAAGTAAAGAATATTATATTCTGGTTTTCCACAATAACTCTGTTGATCACAATTTATAAAAAGATATTTGTAATCTTAACCAAAAAGAAATATAGGTTTTGCCTGAATCATAATCAGTTTTGGCTAACTGTATCGGTAGAAGCATCTTTTTGCTAGAACTCAAAACTAGTATTGACTCTACAATAGCTTACAATTCAAAGGCATCATTACTAAATTACTATCTTATGCTAATTGTATCATTCTCCTCTCTACCGTTTACCATCTTCAGAAAAAGAACAACTTCTAAGTTTGATTCATCAAGAGACAACTCAGTCAATTTAAGTAGTCCAGCACCATCATCAAATGGATCTTGCATATCCACTAATGTATGACAACTTCGTTACAATTATACCCTTCATCTTTTTCTAGACAAAAGTCGAAGGTTGGACTGCTCATAAACCAAATTCAGCCCTTTTTGGATCTGTTTTGTTTCCCTTCAAAGAATGAACGAGTATGAACTCCAATTCCTCCCACGGCATGAGGAAGAACATGGCTGCACAATTTTTTTTAAGGCAAGCTTTTCAAATACAATCAAAATACATATCCGGAAGTATCCAAGCCATATCCTGGAAATAAAAAATTAAAAAAATCAAATTAAAAGAGATCGAATACCTTTCAGATACGTCCAGAAGTATCCTAGAAAAAATATATAAAAATTAAATAAAATAAGATTGGATAGATTTGGGATATGCATCCGGAAATATCCGATGAGTATTGATGCCCAACCATTTTTAGAGTATCCGGGCTTCATAGATATGTATTATTCCTAGCTTGGAAGTTAGCTTTTCAAATTCGTTTCTTGGTTGAGAAAATCAACTGTATGAAGACTTGGGAGTGTATATCAGTTTAATGATTCCTTCTTCAATCTTCTATTGTTTGGTCCTGTCATAATAAACTGTATTCTTAGCAGTGTTTATTGAAGCCTGATTGTCAAAAGTATTTTATTGACCCTTCATTTCATCAAGTAATTTTTTAACCAGATCACTTCACATATGCTATGTGTCAGTATTTGGAATTAAGCTGTAGCTCTGTTGCAAGCTATGACCAATTGCTTCTTGTTTCTTCAAGTTACCAGATTTTCCAATATATAAGTACAACAGCAAGAATTGGATATGTGAGCTGTTATTAATCCTGCCTAATCTGCATTTGAATTAATGGCTGTATCTCATGTTAAAATTGTGTATCATTATGTCTAGGTTCAATGTATCATGTAAATATAGTTTGTAGAAAATTGAATGTATATTCTATGAAAATATTGAGTTTGTGATGTAGATAAAACAGTTTTCAGCATATGCTTTTCTTATTTCAACACCTATTTTCTTTCAAATAGTGTTTGATTAATGTTTCGCAAAGGTCATTCATTTACTTTTGTTCTCTTCATGTTATTAATTGCTATATTCCCATCATTTAATCGGTCTATTTTACTTGGATGTTGCTGTTGTTGTATCTTGCAGTTAGTTATTTGATCAGATCAATACATAAATTCCAATATCTTCCATCATTTAAAGTTCATCTTATTTATCGGTGACTTTACAGCCAGTAGTTCAAAATATCAAGGTGGATAATCATCCAGGAGGAGGACACTGGTTTGCCGCTGGTCTATCACCTAATGTGAGCCTGCTACTACCTTAAATATTACTGTCTTTATCTTCTCAAGTAGTGAAGTTGGATACATTTATGATAACTTTCTTAACTTCTGATTGACATGAAAATAATGATAAAAAGTTTTCAAAGAGAAAATAACCTTGTACACTAGATGGGCTCAAGACCTCATCTCAAACTGGATTCAAAAAGAAGAGCTTCCCCCTATTTTGTTCCCACTTGACTATATTTTGTTCCTGCAGGTTTCAGGCAAAAGCAGAGCTTCCCTTTATAGCAGTCCACATTTTCAGATGGTTCAACATCCGCCTGCCAATAGTTATGGCAGTGTAGGAAGTCATGGGAGCTATAATGATAGTGTTGGGCTTGGAAGCAGCTATGGAAGTTACGGAGAGAGCAGTAACATGTTTGCTTACTATTCACCTATTGGTCCATCTGGTATGAACATGCACAATCAGGGAAGTATGTCAATGCTTGGGAATAGTCCGGATGCAAGGAGGAGAGTTAAGTACCAACCTGGGAATGGGCTGGGGATAAGTCCGTCAGCTGGAAATTTTGCTCCCCTGCCCCTTGGTGCCAGCCCATCTCAATTTACTCCACCAAGTTCCTATAGTCAGGTTTCAGTCAGTTCTCCAGGACACTATGGACCTACATCTCCTGCAAGAGGAACTTCTCACGGATCACCTTTAGGCAAGACAGCTGCAGTTAGCCAGTTTAATAGAAGAAAAAATTGGGGACATTCTGGAAGTCCTCAAACTCAAGAAACATTTTCTTCACATTGGCCAGGTCAATATCCTGACAGCACAAGCCATACTGAGGGAACATCACAAGCTCTTGGCAGTTCACCATCATACCTACAGTCAAATAGTAATCCTGGAAACTGGAAGCAGCGAGGAAGTGGAGGGTTATCTGCTAATCAGAACATTTCATCCTTAATGAAGCCCAGTGCTAGTATGAACCCACAATCAACAGAAGTGGTTCATGACAATGCGGAGACAGGCATTTCTTTGCCTGATCCTGGTGATTGGGACCCTAATTATAGGTACACAATTGGTTCCCCAACAACTTATTTTCATTGATTATTTTTTAATTAAAAATGATATATTGGATGCCTGTTGTGTGTTTCATGTAACATTATTATAAATATGACTATCATGCCTGCATGTTGAAGATTTTATTTGTTTATAAAAAACTTCGTACCCCATTGCCCAGAGGCTCTTCGCTATGCGAAGGTATGGGGGAGGGATGTTGTACGCAGCCTTACCCTTGCATATGCAAAGAGGCTGTTTCCGGATTCGAACCCATGACCAACAAGTCTCCAAGGCACAACTTATTTGTTTATAACATGCAAAAAATTAAAGAGGACAGGGTCAGCTAGGAACAATTCTTTTTTAGATACAATGGGACCTAGGCCCAAAGCAAGGAGCATTTAACAAAGGGGGTTTATGTGAACAATTAGTGGGAGTGGAGAGAATAAAGAGGAATCTGGATAAGGGGAGAGGGCATGAAAAACTCAATTACTAATGTCACACTCCTTCCTGGTCAAGGGGAGCCTCTGCCAGATCATTGATAGAAATAGGCATCTTGTCTATAAACTCAACTACCATGTATTAGAGTATTGTTTTACTCTACTATTTTTCATTAGTTTATACTTTGTACAGCAGCAGTTAATAAGACATTTTTCTATTCTGTTTCTCCTCTAACTAACTTAGAGTTTGTTAGAGCTTAGAGCCTCTAAGCTGTCTCATATAAATACTCCTATAATCTCTCTTCAGATTGGGTTGAATTCATTTCTTACAAAATACAATTCTCTCTTAATTGTTTTTCTTTGAAATCTACTATGCTATCAAGAGCAGGGTTCAAACCCTAGATCTTCTTAGAATCTTAGAATGTGAGTTTAGGCCTAACTCAACCCCAAAAGCTAGCTGAAGGGGTGAGTGTTGCCCCTTAATCATATACTCTAACTTGGCTTTATTTTTAGCCAATGTGGGACTTAGGCTTTTCCTAATACACCCTCTCACGCCCAGCACTTCTTGGGCTTGGTGTGTGATAACATTGGTGGGTTACCCTTTGAATTAATCTTGAATATGCTTTGATACCATCTTCGATAAACTGAGAGGAAAACATAGAACAGTTGAAGTTTGAATTTGTGAGGATATGTCACTCATTGACTTCTTAACTTTATTGCTTTCAAATAACATATATATATATATATATATATATATATATATATATATATATATATATATATATATATAGAGTACAAAAGAGTGGGAGACAACTGTTTACACTGACACAACACAGCTGCTCCTCAATGAAGCAAAACAATAAAACATAGACTTTTAACACTCCCCCTCAAGTTGGAGCATACAAATTATATGCACCAAGCTTGGAACATATAGATTGAATCCTAGTTCCCCTTAAGGACTTGGTTAAAATGTCTGCTGGCTGGTCATTAGAATTGATGAACTTAGTGATAATCTCCTTGGACAATAATTTCTCTCGAATTAAATGACAATCGATCTCGATGTGTTTAGTCCTCTCATGGAAGACTGGATTTGAGGCAATGTGAAGATCAGCCTGATTATCAGTATAACTTCATTTGCACCACTTCACAAAATCTCAACTCTTGGAGAAATTGTTTAATCCACATAAGTTCACATGTAACCATAGCCATAGATCGATATTCAACTTTTGCACTGGATCGAGCAACAACAGTTTGTTTCTTGCTTTTCCAGGAAATAATATTCCCTCCAATGAAGACACAATATCCTGATGTAGATCTCCTATGCATGGGACAACCAGCCCAATCTGCATCACAATATCCAGATATTTGTCCAGGAGCTCTCTTTACATATCTAAGAATACGCATAATGGCATTCCAATGATCAACATGAGGATTTTGCATAAATTGGCTAACCACTCCAACAACAATGAAAATATCAGGTATTGCAATGGTGAGATAAATGAGTTTTCCCACAAGTCTCCTATATCTCTCGGGGTTAAGATAAACTTCACTTTGATCTGCCATGAGCTTCAGATTTGGATCCATAGGGCTATCAACAGTTCTACAATTTTGCATGCCTGTTTCCTCTAGAATATCAAGAGCATACTTCTTTTGAGAGATCACAACACCATCTTCTGATTGAGCCACCTCAATACCAAGGAATACTTCAAAAATCCCAGGTCTTTGATCTGGGAATGGCTGAATAAGTGCTCTTTTAGCTGGACAATCTTAGTAACATCATTGTCTGTAATCACTATATCATCAACATAGACCATTAGATAAACACACTTTCCAGGGGATGTATGACAGTAAAAAATAGAATGATCGGTTTCACTTCGTTTCAGCCCAAAAAGTTGTACAATATGACTAAATTTACCAAACCAAGCTCGAGTAGATTGCTTCAACCCATAGAGAGATCGTGTAGCTTACACACAAGACCAAGACCATATTCCCCCTGAGCAACAAACCCAGGAGGTTGCTCCATATAAATTTCCTCCTCAAGGTCACCATGAAGGAAGGCATTTTAATGTCAAGCTGATGGAGGGGCCAATGATGCATGACAGCCATAGCAAGAAACAGTTGAACTGTGGTGATTTTAGCTACAGGAGAAAAAGTATCACAATAATCAAGGCCATATATTTGAGTGTAGCTTTTAGCTACTAATTGAGCCTTAAGCCGATCAACCTCACCATTGGGTCCGACCTTAACAGTATAGACCCATCTACAACCCACAGTTTTCTTGCCAGGAGGAAGAGGAACAACTTCCCAAGTACCATTATTTTCAAGAGCCTACATTTCATCAATCATAACCTGTTGCCATCCAGGATGATCAAGTGTCTCATGAATATTAGAAGGAACAGTAAGAGAAGACAATTAGAAAACAAAGGAAAAATATGAAGGAGACAAACGATGATAACTCAAAAAGTTATAAATAGGATGAGGATTACGAGTAGATCGAGTACCTTTCCTGATGGCAATGGGCCAATCTGAATCAGAGTGATGAGAAGAAGTGGAAGAAGAAGGATCCATGGTTTGAGGATCGGTTGGAGGAGGATGAGAATCACGAGGAGAAGATTCAGGCACTATAGAACCAACTTGCCGTGTCCTGCATTGATATGTAATAAGAGGTGGAGGAGCAACTTCAGTTGAATTTGATGGAGAAGATGGGACTCCACTAACATTTTGGTCGGAGTTACCTAGTGGACAAGGAGAAGGAACTGGAAGGATTTGTTGGAGAGAAGGAGAATAGTCCATGGAGGGTGAGAAGAAGGGTGTGTCTTCAAAGAAGGTTACATCCACAAACATATAGTATCGTCTTGTGGTTGGAGAGTAGCACTTGTAGCCCTTTTGAAGACGAGAATAATCCAAAAAGACGCACCCAACCCTGACTTCGCCGAGAGAAATGGTGGCCAGAGACGGCGGCGGACGACGACGACAGACGACGGTGGACAGTGGCCAGAGAACCCGCTCTGATGCTAAGTTGAAGTTTGAATTTGTGAGGAAAATGTCACTCACTGACTTCTTAACTTTATTGCTTTCAAATAACATATATATATAGAGTACAAAAGAGTGAGAGACAGTTGTTTGCACTGGCACAACACAGTTGTCTCCTCAATGAAGCAAAACAATAAAATAGACTTTTAACAAGAACAAAGCTGATTTTATTGATCTGAAAAACCAAGTTAGAGATAGTTACAATCCAGGTTTTTATAAACCTATATACAACAAAACTAACTATAACTAACTCTAATAGAAAGTCAACTAATTCTAACAAAAAGCTAACTAACTCTAACAGAAAGCTAACTAACTGATCCTATTGAGGTGTAGTTAGAGAAGCCCTTGTACTCCCTGAATTACTAACTAACACGAAATGAGTGTTGTTAGCAAAAGCTAACAGCCCTTAAAGTAGATATTCGGTACAGAATTGGTGCTGTTAGCAAAGGCTAACAACTCTTACAGACAAAATACAAAACTGTTTTCACAATTATACATTGGCATATACTGATCCCCCCCCCCCCCCCTCAAACTCAAGGGGGAGAGTTTGCATTGGAAATACTCTTCATATTGAATTTGCCTCTCAGAGCCTCAAATCTTGATGCGATAGGGGTTTAGTTAGAATATCAGCCCACTGATCCAAAGCTGGAATATCTTAGAATCCTTTTCACCACTGTCCAGTGAGAATCCAAAGGAGCAGCCATAAATTGGCAAACCTTATTGACAGCAAAACTAATTTCAGGTCTAGTGAGAGTAGCATATTGTAATGCACCAACTGCAGACCTATAGAGAGAAGGATCATGAAAAACATCAGCACCATGTTTAGACAACTCGTAGTTAAAAACCATGGAAGAAGAGATTGAATGAGCTTCAGCCATGGGAGTTTTGTGAAGCAAATCACGAATGTATTTACTCTGGGTCATTAAGATAGCACTGTTGGACAGATATTTGATTTCCAAACCCAAGAAATAATCCAGATGACCAAGCTATTTGAGAGAAAAAGCAGTATTCAATCTGTTTGTGAGCTGCTGAATTAGAGTGGCTGAGCTACCTATGAGAATTATATCATCCACATATACTAGCAGATAAACAACATCCACTTGATGCCGATAGATAAATAAGGAAGAATCAGTCTTGCTGCCAACAAACCCAAACTGTAACAGAGTAGACTTGAGTCTGCCAAACCATTTCCTTGGAGCCTGTTTTAACCCATAGATAGCTTTATTTAGCCTGCAGACCAGTGACTTGTATGCAACTTCAAAACCAGGAGGTTGTATCATAAAAACAGTTTCTTCAAGAGTACCATTTAAAAAGGCATTATTCACATCAAGTTGGAACAGTTTCCATCCATAGGACAGAGCAAGAGTAAGAATAATTTGAATAGTTACAGGCTTGATCACAGGAGAGAAAGTTTCACTAAAATCAAAACCATGAACTTAATGAAACCCCTTAGCTACCAATCTTGCTTTGAATCTATTAATTGTTCCATCAACATTTTCCTTCACCCGGTAAACCCATTACAGCCAATGGCCTGCTTGTTAGGAGGTAAAGATATCCCAAGTATGATTTTTCAGCAACGCATCATACTCCTGTTGCATAGCAGTGGGCCAATCTTTGTTTGCTAGAGCTCGTTTCACAGTTTTAGGCTCAGAATGAGTGAGAAAAAGTGAAGGGTGTAGTCTAGGATTGTGAATACCAGATTTAGACCTTGTTTGCATAGGGTGGGTATTGGCTGGGATAGAGTTGGGTATAGACACAGACTTTTTAGTGGATGAAGTAGGGTTAGTAGACTCAGAATTTTGTGGCTGAATAGGGATGGATGCAGAAGAAGTGAAGGGACAAGGTACAAAAATAGTAGTGATGGTGAGCAGGTAAGGGTGAAAAACCTGGAGGAATAAGAGGAACAGAGCTTGAATTAACAGGTGATGCTTGAGATGTCTAAGGAATAGGGGCAACAAAAGGTGGAGAAAGGTTAGGAGGCTAAAATAAGAATCAAGATTTTTTGATGGGTTTGGAGCAGAGATAAACCATAGTTCATGGTGTGGATGGTGGGTTGCTCTAACTAGTACCATATGGCAGCATAGGAACCTCCTGATTTTCCAGGACAAACCTTTTGATTCCTCTAAAGTCATGGAAGATGCTTTGTTCTTAGCCTGGTCTTGGCTAAAAGCTAGAGAAAAAGACTTTACCACTAGTTTTAACCACTGGTCTTTCAATATCTCGGAATCCTTTGGTTAATTTGTATGGGGTAGCCTTTCTAGTTGGGTTAGCTTGGGTTCTTTGGAGGGCAGCACCAGTGGTGCTTTGTATTTTCTTTTATCCAGTACCCCTTGTACTGTTTTTGATTATACTAATAATATATATACTTTTTGCCTTCCAAAAAAAAAGAATCAAGATTTTTTGTGGTATTAGAGGAAGAAGGAAAAAGATCAGTATAGGGAAATCTCAACTCATTAAATTGAACGTCCTTAAATATGTAAATTCTACCAGAGGATGACAAGCACTTGTAACTCTTGTGAGACAAGGAATAACCTAGAAACAAACACTATTGAGACCGAAAATTGAGCTTGTGTGTATGATATGGCCTTAGTAAAGGAAAACATGCACACCCAAAAGTTCGAAGAAAATGATAATTAGGCTCTTTATTAAACAAAGTAACAAAAGGAACAAAAAACTTGAGAGAAGTAGTGGGAAGCCTGTTAATAAGATAAACAACTGTAGTAAAGGCATAATCCCAAAATTGCAAGGGTAAAGAAGCATGATGCAGCAAGGTTAAACCCAAATCAACTATGTGTCTATGTTTTCTCTCAACCACACCATTTTGGTGATGAGTGTGGGGACAAATAAGTCTATGAGAAATACCAAAAGAGGCTAGAAGTCTATAGAAAGGTTTGTATTCAGCTCCCCAATCCGACTGAATACTCTTGATTTTGGTGTTAAGTTGTAACTCAACCATGGACTAAGTTTTGAAAAACAAATGGTTCCAGCCTTGGACTTTATAGGAAATATCCATGTATACCTAGAGAAAGCATCAATGAAGGAAACATAATATCCAGCATAAGAGGTAACATGGGAGGGTCCCCATAGGTCAGTGAAAATGAGTTCCAAAGGTGAATAAACAGAAGTTGAGCTGTGAGAGGGTAACCTTTACCCATACAACAAGAGGAACAAAACTCTATGATGTTTTTATTCAGTTGAGAAATATTACACTGTTTGAGAACAATTTTCATTACATGATCATTAGGATGACAGACATTGGCAGTGTGCCCATACTTAAGGCAGATTTGGCACTGAAAATTGGCAAACCGGCCACCTCCACGGTCACTGCCAGAATCACCGTTACCACATCCAGAATTTCGATCAGAAAAGGTGCCGCGACCACTGCCACGACCATACGAGCCTCGAGAGCCACCAGGATCATTGTTTTTGTAAGTGTTCGGCTGCGCATAACCTTGGGTCTAGTTTAATGATGCAAAACGAACCAATTAAGCATTTCAATTGTATCGTGTGAGTCTGGTTTCATGACCATAGAGAAGAGCTTCAATTTCTGCAATTGACGAAGTACGCTTCTTACTCTCAATGACAGAAATTACCGGTGCATAGTCAGATGGTAATCCTTCAAGGAGCGCATCAACATACTCCTCATGCTGAACAGGAACACCTTCACCAGCCAGTTCATGTATGTATCCTTTGATCTTGTGCAAATATTCATCTATCGATTTTCCATCAAGATTGACTGCACGCATCGTAGTGCGGAGTTGACGCGCACGGGATTTAGTCTGGAGACTGAAATATTCAATGGATTTTGTCCCAAACTTGATAGGAATGGTTGGAACCTAGAACTCTTGACAACACAGACTTCGAAAACGTAGACTGCAGCCAAACAAGAAGCATTTGGTCTTGACGCAATCAGCAATGGATTGACGTGATCAGCAATACGATCATCCTCGGTGAGATAACAAGGCAGAACGACGGGATTAACGACAAATTGCTGCAGCTTGTACGATTTGATCAGTGGTTCAACATGTTGTCGCTAGTGGAGATAATTCAAATCATCAAGCTTCTTTGCAATAGAGTTAGGGAACGACTGAGAAATGAGATTTGACGGAGCGGAAGCCATGAAAGCACATGATAGGACCTTGAAGAAGCACAATAATTACAAAAAAATGGCTCTAGATATCATCTTAGAATCTTAAAAAGCTATCTCAAGGGGTGAGGGTTGCCTTTCACTTATATACTCTAACTTGGATTTATTTTTAGCCAATGTGGGACTTAGGCTTTTCCCAATAGATCTCATCCATGGCTTCAATTTGCGATTTCGATCATTCTTCTTTCCCTCCATCTCCTCCACCTCTTTATGCTGATCTGGTTTCATCTTTTCCTCTAACGACTGGGATTATGTTCTCACACCATATCGTAAAAAATGGACACCAAGAACTATCTTCTGTGGTGTCAGCAGGTTGAACCTGTAATCAAGGGACATTGTCTCCACCATTATCTTGTGAATCTGACAATACCTCCAAAATTTTATAATGGAAGGGAGAAGTAGAGTAATAGAAACAGAGATAGGGTTTGCAGAGAGAGAGAAAAACAGAGAAGAACTCTTAAGGAAAAGGACAAAATGAATTCTCACTTAAGAATATACATGTACAGCTATTTATAGACTGCTGAGGAATGACTGCTGATTCAGCAATCAGTGACACAATTACAACTAACTATTGAATCTCAACAGATTATCTAACAGTAGCATATTATATCCCTAATAAAGGGGAGGGAACATGGGCAAGAATGAGGGTATGCCTTTCGAATATCCTATCTGGCCTATTTTCTGTTTCAATTCTTTATTTTCTTACCTTAGTCCACTACAATGTACCTACACATTGATATCAGTATCCACAGAAGAGTAATACAATATACTCGTCATAACTGTGTTTTCTCCTGTTTCTATCACTTGGGCACAATTTTGTGGTTTGAATGAGGTTTGGATGATGATATAGTCTTGACTGAAATAAGAGAAAGTATCTTATGAAGATGGAATAAGGGATTAATTCACTGATAATTTTGCGGAGACATTTTTATAATATTAAACAAGATTGAATAATGTTTGACAGTATCGAGAAATAAGGATGTAATTCTGGTGAGCAATATTTATTAGTGCGTCCTAAGTCCTAACCCGAATTATTTGACCTAATGTGTAATTAGTATTAGGTACTGGTACTTTTTAATTTTTAAATGAAATAAGAATGAGGAGGAGATCAAGATAAGATGGCTTGAACCAGAGAGATGTCCTATAGAAAAAACAAACTACTAACCGAAAATATGAAACAAGAGATTAAAGATGGAAATAAAACTGAATACACACAGGTGAAAAGATAATAGTGTTGTCCTAAGGATGAATTGAGACGGTATTTTGCAAGTATATAATTATCTTGAATAAATTCAATATTTCTTTATTTTCGGATCACCTGATGGAATTGCATGAAACTTTTTTTTTTTTTTTTATCAGCCAAAATAAGTATATATATATTAGCAAAGTACCAGAGGTACTAGAAGTACAAGCTAAAATTCTGGTCTAGTTCAGCACCATAACAATTTGGTTGCAGACCAGAATAAGTTTCATATTATAAGACTAATACAATTATTGAACCTAGATTCAAATCCTCATCTGCGGAAAAATCCTTCAGTTAGGTTTGATGACCACTGATTGTAGTGGGTTGTGAAATCCTTCTCTAAATTTTTGAGCCAAGTCCATAACAGAAATACCGCATCATCCACCACTTTATTTGCGTTGAAGGCAGAATTGGAGAAAACTATACTATTTCTGTGCTTCCAAATAGTCCATGTCAATGCTAGCCACCACCCCTTCCATCTGTCCAGCTGTATTCCTTCAAATGCTCCATATATGTGCTGAAGAAAATGATGTCTTGGGTGATGTGGAAAGACACCCACCAGATTTACCCAAGACAGCATTTCACACCATATAGGAAACACTTTGCTGCAGTGAAAAAACAAGTGACCTGCACTCTCCTCTATTGTTCTGCAGAAAGGGCACATAAAATCTTGTAACTCCACATGCTTTCTCCTCAAATTGTCTCTTGTTGGTAACCTATCTTTGAGTAACCTCCATGCAAACACAGCTACTTTAGATGGAACCTTCACCTTCCATAGCTCCTTGAACTCTCCGTCCTGGTCCTCCTGTAATAAGTCCTCTCTAAGCACATTGTAGGCACTCCTAACCGTATAGTGGCCACTAGAATCTGCCACCCATACCCACTGGTCAGCCCTGTGGGACCGAATTCTGTTCCCCTCAAGTACTTGTAGAAATGATACCGCCATATCTATCTCATTGTCGAACAACGGTCTCCGCCATTTGAAGTCCCATTCCCACCCTGAATCTTTGAATTCTCCCATTTGCTGAATGAAATAATTTTGCTGAACAGATATACTATAAAGCCTAGGGTATTTCTCTAGTAATTTGTTATCTTCCCCTGTCCAAGTGTCCTCCCAAAATTTAAATTTATCCCACGTCCAACCTTCCACGCTATCGAACTATTTAGCAATTGACCCTGTTGAGGATGCTGATCTACAATCTTCAAGTCCCTCCACCATGTAGATTCATTATTGGCTGACCTTGCTTCACTCAAATTCCTCCACCCGCCATACTTTGACTCTATTACCCTGACCCACAACTCCCCCTGATTCTGAAAAAGCTTCCATTTCCATTTTCCCAACAAAGATAAATTAAACGAACTGATATCTTTGACCCCCAAACCTCCATCTTCTTTTGGCAAGCACACCGTTTTCCAACGGATCCAAGCTATTTTGTTTTGCTCCGACGCACCCCCCCATAGAAAATTCCTCTGCAACCTTGTTAACTTGTCCACCACTTTTTTGGGTACCCTGAAAAATGAGAAAAAATAAATAGGAATAAATGTGGAGAAATTCAACTAATTTTGGCCAATGATGGTAGTTGAAAAATTTATGAAAATTCCTCCACATCTAAATTCCTCCAATAGATGTGAAAATTCCTCTGCAACCTTGTTAACTTGTCCACCACTTCTAGTTGTCATTCCCTGAAGTTAATTACTAACTAAAAAATAACATGATGATGAATTGAAGATATTAATATTCTCATCAATAATTTTATTTTCATTCCAGTGATGAATTACTTCTTCAAGAGGATGGTTCAGATGAAAGCAGTTTGACAACTGAGTTTGGCAGAAGTATGAATCTTGGTTCTACTGAAACATGGGCTGGATTTGGAAGGTTCAATCATGTTTCCAGCACAAGCACTCCAATAATCATGCAAAGGTGGGTTGCTTACTGTTAACTATTTTGTCATTTTTCTGTACTTTTTCCATGGTTCTTGTGGTTTACCATACTGTGTTTTCCTTGGCTGCAAATTAAGATATGCAGATGAATTGCACTGCCTTTAAAAATGCTTTGAAAATAGGAAACAAAAATTATTTCTCTGTATCAGCATACCAATACTTGTGAATGTCTTTCATTTTTTAAACACAAAATTATTTGGGTAAACTCTTAAGGTTTTTTTAAAATTATGGGAAAATAGATATTATTGCAATTTATGTGGTTTGTATTATTGCAATTTATTGCAAAATCCTTGGAATATTTCCTTTCCCTTATAATTCGCTTTCCAGTTAAAATCTGAAAATCCTTGTTTTACTATTATTGATCCGCTTTACCTTGTGCTTCAGACTAAATGCACCAAGTCAAGCATTTACTAATGTTGAGATGGGTAGCCTTCCAACTCATGATCTTCAAACAACATATGTACCCTCTATGTCTAAGCATTTTCATCTCATGCCTCATATTTTACAAAATTCTCCAAGCCGTTTTGGACACCAATCTGTTCAAAGATTCACACATGGTAGACCCCCCCAGGGTGCCGAGTGGAATCAAATTAAGATTCAGGCTACTTCTTCTGGTTTCAGCAGTGTGGGCCCTCGTTCTCCCAGGAATAACTCATTCACCAACAGTATGACATGGGGTATATAATTCTTGCTCAATTTTACTGTCCTTTATTGTATGTTATTTGGATTATTACGAGTAAAAATTAAATTGTATTTCTCATTTATGGAACCAATACAATGGGGTAAAAAAATAGAGATACCAGGCTTATTTTGTACACTGATTTGGATCTAAGAATCAGGATAAAATAATTCTTCCTATAAATGTTGTACCTAAAAAAGGAAAAAAATAACAGATCTTAATTCTTGCTGTCACAACAGAATCACATGATTCTGTTTGATTGCTACAATCATCTACACTTCCCCTCAATCTGGGTTAGGAACTTAGGATGTCTGCTGTTTGATTGCATGATGGCACATGGGAACACTTACCAGGCCATGATCAATCTTCTACTTAATGAAGTGTTCGTCAATCTCCACTAGTTTTGTTGTATCACAGTGAACCATATATTCTTAGCCATTCTTATTGCTGCCAAACTTGTCACGTAGTATATTCATTGTGTAGTTGGTGGGAATTGAGTTCTGGTAACATTCTTTTCTGCTAAATTCCTTCACAAATGTCATGTACTATGGCTCTTAGTTTGTTTGGCTTCTACTCTACTCTTGACCCCCATGGATTGCTTCTTACTTCTCCAAGTATCCATGTTTCCCCACACAAAAGAGCAATATATATAGTAGACTTTCTATCAGATGCACAACCAGCCCAATCTAAGTCTGTAAATACTTCAATGCCTTTGTTTGAGTTTTTTTCAAAGACCCCTGTCAGTGTACCTTTGAGGTACTTATAGGATCCTATTCACAACTTTTCATGAGTATCTGCGAGGTTTGACATATGGAGACTTGCCACACTTACCAAAAAACCAATGTTAGGTTAATTTTCCAACTAGAACATTGTACGTGGTTTTATCAGCTGGGGACCCTTCAAAGTCGTTCTGTTGTATTTGTTCTATGGGAGTTTTGGCTGCCTTGCACCAAAGCATCCCAGTATCTTGAATTCGGTCCAGGGTATACTTCCTTTGAGACAAAGATTTCATCTTTTGTTCAGAGCTACTGCCATCCCAAGGAAGTACTTGAACTGTCCCAATTCTTTAACTTCAAATTCTCTAGCCCAAAACTGCTACAAGCCCCCAATCTGATTATGGTCATCTCTTGTGATTATAATGCCATCAGCATCCACTTCTGCTTTCTTCTATTATCAAATGGAATGGACTATCATTTTTACAATTTTTTGTTGTTGAAAAAAAGCCTATTATGATGCATCTATATCAATCTAACTTGGCTGGTATATATATTGTAGGGCGAAGAATGAATCCTCCTGTCTCAAGCATGCCTCCAACATCCCGCGCAAGAAAAGATTATGCAAGGATAGACTAGCAGGGCCCAATCCAATGGTTCATGTTTTTCATTTTTATTTTCTTTGGGGGGGGGGGGTCATGACAAGATTAGTCTGTGTAGATGGGAAGAAAAGGAAAGTGAAAAAAAGGAAAAAGAAAAAAAAAAAAGGCCAGTACCCTATGGTTTCGTTAGCAAACCCTTTTATATCTTTGATCAGTTATTGTGCTTGCGCTTAAAATTAATTTGTGGTTATTGTTTGCATGCCAGTGATCATTTATTGGGGGTATTGGTATTTGCCTATTTGGTAATTCAAAGGCTCTATATATGCGCTGATGTACCTTCTGGAAGGCTTGTGCTTAATGAAATCCAATGTTGGTCGCGTGCAAAAAAAATTAATATTCAGTCTTGCCTTTTATAGTTCTGTAGCTATTAGAGCCCTTGTAGGCTTCTAAAGTTCTCTCTTCCAGATTAAAAAAAAAAAAAAGGTTCTCTTTCTATTAGTTTGAAGTTTTTTGAACTATTTAGTAAATTCCATTAAGTTCTACATAAGTTTTGTGATTTGTCTTTTTCTAACTAAATTCACGTTTGATATTGTTATATTTGATCTATTACATTAACAACACGATATTCGTGCCTTGATGCTTCGAATGTGAAGTGCTAAAAAGGGTCATTTTATGTAGATGTTGACGGTAAGTTAAGAGATTTCCCATTACTAGATTTTGGCAGGATTAGACACACGTATAAGAATCGGTCCCTATTGAACTTGAGAACCTTAGATCAGAAAGCAATTAATCGTTGTGCATCAATCAATGATGCTATTCACACGTGATTTAATCCAATGGAAACATTAACTGGGATGGTTTCATCAAAGCAACAAATATCGCTCCTTGCCTCATAAATTTATCAAGTCAACATAAAAAAAACCAAGGTAAATAATCTTAATGGAAGCATACAAGGAAAAGCAATTATAACGCAACCCCTCTTAAGTGGGAAGATTTAGCCTAACATGGCCGTATAAAACAAATAAAGCTAATTCAATCATAAGAAATGGACAGAAAGGTTTGCGTAACGTCTTGAATCTCCTTGATCTTCCTCTTGAATATTGACTTCAAAGCATAATCTCTATGCAGCTTTATACCTTCAAGATTATTTTGGGGTTCCTGTTTACACCGCTATCTCTTTTTGTTCTCACACAGCGTGTCTAAAATATTAGAACCTACGGCAAAAAGGACTTGATGAAATATTAATTATTAATTTTTATATTAATCTACTAGTTTTTTTAGTTGCAAAAATAATTTACCAATGTTTTATAATCAAGTAGAGATAAAATATGTTTGAATTCCCTATAAAATTTAAGAATTATTAATTTTGTCCTAAAAGAAAATTTGTATTAATTTGGTCTTATGAAAATAAAATATATTTTGTTAGTTCTCAATGATAATTTCATTAGATAGTTCCTTGACATGACTAACGAACTTAATTACTTCTCTCTATCTTTTCAAGCATACTCGAAAGATTTCAGAAGCTACTATTGCTTAATCTTTCTCCTAATCTCATCAGAAAATGCGAGAAAATCATTCACGAAGTGACAAAAAATTGTAATTTTTGAGTGTTTAGCCGTAAAAAATTATTTAATTTATTTTAGAGGATTTAAATTGTTACAAATTATTTAATTCATTTGTAATCAAATTACATGTGTAGGTTTGTTAATCACATCAAATTACGGTCTAACGGAGTTACCATCAAGAATTAGTAAAAATATGTTTATTTTTAAAAGAATCAAATTAAAAAAAAAAATTATGACGACAAAATCAATGTTTTTCAAATTTTACAAGGACCTCACATATTTTATCCATCAAGAAATTATAGTGGATTACTATCATTAGATAAAAGGTTAAAATATGTTTCTAGTCTCTATAAATATGGAAAAGTTTAGAATCCATCCCTACAAAATTTTAGGTAAATTTTTAGTCATCCCAAAATTTAAATGTTTTATTTTTTGGCCCAAAATTAAACTTGAATTTTCCGAACCTACATAACAAATTTTTTTAATTTAAAATTTCAAAATATGAGTTAAAAATCATCACAAATTACAATAAATTTCTTAAAAAATCAAATCACACAAAATATCCCTTCCCACGCATAGGCGCATAGTAACCATACATTAAAAGTTCCTTACAAGTTCAACGACAAGGTTGAAACTTGGCAGCGGTGAGGGGCGGAAGAGCGCATTCGGTGCGGCGACGGTGAAGGTGCGGTGCTGAGAATGCCAGAAGAACCACGTCATGAGCTTCGGCGGCCATGCCGCCAACGACTGTTGCGAGTTCTTGGCGGCCAGAGAGGATGACACGCTGGAGACCGTCATCTGCGTTGCCTGCAACTACCATCGGAATTTCCACTGCAAGGAGATCGACGACGAGATTACCTCCATCCACCACCGAGTGCAGCCTCCCCCGCTGTCGATGCACTAGCACCACCACCACCAATTTTCCTCGTACTACCACCATCACGTCCCAAAGCACCCCGCCGCCACTAGCTACCTCCACCACCACTTCATACCTTCGATGTCGTAGCACAACCCGCTTGTCCTCTTAGCCATCGCCTCCGACGGCAGCCTAAGCCACGAAGAAGAGCTTGCATGGAGTAGCCAACGTGTTGTACAACCCACCACAAGTTACACATCTTTATTTTCGGAGAACGATAAACAAACAAAATTTTGCAGGACTAATAGAAATAGAAATCATTACTTGTTAATATTTGAGTGTTGCTAAGTGCACCCAACATTATTGCAGGTGCACCCAGCATTCTAACAAAATGACAAAATTGCCCCCTGCTTGTTTTTCCTCTTACGGATCAACGTACGGATCACCTTGATCCGTAAGAGGAAAAACAATAATTTATTAATTATACATTTAAAGATATTTATTTTATAATATAATTTATACAGATATTTATTTTATTAATTATATTATATTTATAAATATTGATTTATTATAAATAATTAATTTTTTATTTTCATTTCTACTATCCCCCTTTTGTTTTTTGTGCTTCAGACTTGTGTTCTTCGTCTTAGTTTTTAGTTGTTGAGGTATAAACATTGGCAGGTATTTGGAATTGTTTATTCTTTGCTGCCACTGCTTCTCACTGTTATCGTTGGTAATGTCGTTGTTACATTAATTAATTTGTTATATATAGTAATCTATTTTTTTAGTTGAGATTCTTGTAATTGAAAACGATTATGCAATACATGAATTCAAACAGTACATTAACTTCAACATAGTCGAACGAAATTAAATTTGCATCAAATACTACAACTAACTCATGCTAATTTTGCGACAAGGACAACTCGTCTTCCATTTGCGGTACAGGTTTACTGAAAACAGCTAAAATTTCTATTGGCCCAATCTTTTTCCAGTAGTTAGACTCAATGAGCACCTTCATCACGTCCTCGTTGGTTTTGAGTTCAATTATTTCAAATTTTATAACTTTTTCTGAATACTCATGGTGACTTAGTTTTCGAAAAAACAATCGCCTTACCATTTATGTTTCATCAACACCATAAAGGGGAATCCCACGAGGCGCAACTTGCTTTATCAAATCCTTTAGTTCATCCATTGTGACACCCTCTACCCCACACATATATGTACTAATAATAAAAGAAATAATTAAAAAAATAAACTTAATTCAAGTTTTTAAAACATATTTAAATACAAGCCTTTCAAGAGGATAGCGGACTCACATTCACCTTTCTAACATCATCATAAAACTTTTCTAAATAAATAATAAATTCACTTCGGCTCAAACAAGGCCGTCTATAAAACCCTATACCCCAATGCCACATCCTATCAGAGCGTTGTGTCTCGACGTCCTTCAGCACATGGTTCCTTAAAGCAATCCACCTAGTCATCTGCTCCCCGAAACACAAAGTTCAAGATCATCACAGGATCCAAACACAAACAACACACGGGGAGTGAGTTATCACATTCCTAACTAATAGAGAAACAAGACAACTAGATACACATATCATATAAACCAAATAAAACTTAGTTACACATAATTCACGTAATTCCACCACTTTGTCATTCAAAGTTCACTTTTTAATCATCAATCACATTACACAAGAATCACACGCTCTAATCAAGACATAATAACACATCAATTTCATAATAAACAATTAGCAAGAGCATGAGATAGTTATGCTAAGACTCAAGCCTATATGCAATGTGGTACCATGTCAGTGAAAAACCACCATGGGACGCTTAGGAGTACATAACAAGACACACCAAACAATGGGTTTGTCAGGTCACTCTCACTAAGTAAGATCATAGGGAGACCAGTCAGGGTCACGATGTTTTGCGAGAATGCTCCAACCATATGGGATCAGCATAGGCTTAAAGGAGCACTCAAACCCGGTGACCCCCAAGGCCTACACTCTGAAGAGTCCGTCAGGGTCTCTCCCTCCTGATTCAGGTCCAACCCTAAAATCATTTTAGCACACAGACACTGCTCGTGAATTATACAATATCCATGACCTCACACTCGTGTGTTAAACATGTACAACATATTGCGTTACAATTTAACACTGGTTCCTAAATAGGAACCTACACTTTCTCTTTAACACTGCGCATTTACACTTTTCTCAAGATAACACTGGTCGGGTTATTGTACAATTCACAGCTTACAACACAAATAATGTCACATCAAGAGTTAATCACACACTTATTCACAACCAAAACTCATTCACAATTTCACATCTCATAATGTCACAATCCGCCATCACATGTTTTCACGTATCTCACAATTCAACACATATTCTACTTTACACTTTTACTCAATCTCAATAACAATATTATAATCTCAAGGCAACATATTATTCCATAATTCATCACATATTTCATTTATAAACACTGCTCATGAATTATACAATACCACGACCTCACACTCATGTTTCAAACATGTTTAACACAATTGCGCTACAATTTAACACTGGTTCCTAACTAGGGACCTACATTTTCTCTTTAACACTGCGCATAAACACTGGTCGGGTTATTGTATAATTCATAGCTCATGATATAATTAATGTAACATCAAGTGCTAACACATCCACTTATTCACAATCGAATATCATGTCCACACTTTAACATCTCATAACATCACATCAACCATCTCATAACATTCCCAATGATATTCATAAGGTACAACATACACATGTTCATGAAATTTAACCATAATATTCTCAAACACTTAATAATTTTTGGAATCATACTATAACACTCTACAATATTATTTACATAAATTATTAATATAAATAACTACCTCTATATCTATAAACTAGCATACATCATATTGAATCACAAATTTCAAAGTAACCTTTCAATGCACAAATTCTAAATAATTATATGAACACTTTGGTCAATTTCATTTATGATATTAATTTTTTAAAATTATATATAAAAACCTAAATAGCAAGAAAAAGAGAAAATACAAAATCAATATCTCTCTCTAAATTTCTCCTTACTTTATTTCATCAATTCATATTAATTAGAAAAAGTACTCGATTTATAGGGTTCACGCTCAACACAATAGCATATCAATTTCACAAAAATTGGCCTGTTAAACATATATAATTCACTGTAATAATTATAAGGATAAAATGAAAATTGCAAAAACACCCCAAAACCCATTCCAATTGATATCTCTAAGGATCCCTACACATGTTCTCCCTAATTCCCAATTGTGAATAACTCATCCCTTACCTCTGAACGGACTCACGTGTCTTCAGCCAGCAATAGTAACATCTCTAGCAGTTCCCTGAGATTCCTTCAGTTATTCCTCCGACTCCGATAGAATTCCCAAACGTCTGAGAGACGGAGAAGAGATTGAAACCTCCACTTGTACTGTCTTCATGCGATTCCTTTTTCTCCCTCCACGAATGTTATCTCAAATATCCCAATGGTGGAAGTGTGCACAATTGAATTTCGAACAACAAATCCAAATTTCATGAAAATCAAACGGTTAACGAAACCGGGATCGTAGCTTTACCGAGACAGTTTTGGGTTTCTGCGGGAAATTAAAATGCTACAATGCGAAGGGTTTTCCTCTAATCTCAGATATGATTTTGAAATTCCCAACGGTGAGAATATTCGAAATTGGATTGCGAACGTGGTACTCAAATGTCACGATGATCCAACGGTAAATGAGTCCGAGATCGTCATTTTCCTGAGACAGGTTCGGTGAGCTGCGGAAAAAAGAAAGGGTTTTGAGAGGAAAAGGGGAAAAACGAAAATGAGAGGCAAAAGAGGTTGAGGAGTCAGTCTGAAAAACCTAGCATGTTGCTATTTATAGCTAGGGGGATTTACGACCTATTATTTACTCTATTTATTTATTTTTATTATTTTTACTAAAAAACTTTTTAAATTTATTTATGAAAAAAATGGGATGTTACATCCGGTGGGAATGTCAAAGTTTTTGGGATTTTTTCCTGTGAACGAGTAACCAACAAACTCATTTTGGCGTGACATGTTCCACCTCCCATTGTAATATAGCAGGACATCATGAGTAGGGGTCATAGTAGTTTCAAGTAAGTTTAAAATACTGTCTGTGGTTCTAGCAATGCTACATAATAACTCAATCGGACCAACAAAAAAAATTCATGATTACACATTAACATTGTGTTAACATCAACATCATCTTTCAGTTGCATACATTGAAACCGAAATTGATTACCTGCATACGTGAAAGGCTGCTGGTAGTAAATTTCATCCAAAAATTGCTTGTCGGTTAGCTTAAGGGTATTGTGTATTCTGGTTTTTAATGTTTGAAAATCACACCCGTTAGGTACTCGAATGGGAACTGGAGTGTAAGCTTGAAAGGAAACACCACTGTCATTGTGAACAATGGATCCATTTGGAAAAATAAAACCTAATGTGGAGTTCACAACTGTCTGACTGCTTGTCTCTCCCAAGAATGCCATAGTTTTTTTGTAAGACTTGGGTTGATACTAAAACTTGTGCTTTCTTACAAGGTTAGGTTGTGCCATATATATAGATGGGTTTTAATATCAGTGCTGCATTTTTTAAAGATTGAAAATACGCATGCACATGCTTTCTGTATGTGTTGTCAACTACACGAATGACATGACATGCTTTAGCTTGCATCAGATCTGCATGTGTAGTCATGCTGTGCAGGGTCCTTTCACGCGCTTTATGTTAATGCAGACAACAATTTATCATACATGATTTTCCACAATGTGTAGTCAAGTCAGACAACGATATATCATACATGCTTTTTTAGAATTAAGTAATAATTTTGTGGTGGATGTAACAAATAAATTGCATGTTCAAAACGATCAGGCATTTATAAATTACATGTTCAATCATCATTTATGTCAACATAGTCTCTCTTGAACATCACGAAGCTCTTGTAATGCTGCATTATGCTAATATATGGATTTGGCCACGACTTCGCCTGCGGATGACAATTGCTAGACCATAACAATGATACAAGCGGTAAGGGACAATGTTCTTTTAAATAAACATGTTGTGTATGCGAAAAAAATGTTAACTCAATCCTACAAAACTCATTGCATAATCATAAAAAAAACACTTCATATATACAATGTACCTCAACAAAATGATTGTCATACACATGACCGATACAAATTATACGATGCAATGAAGAATTTGTCAGCGGTTGACTTCTATGGGGAAAGAATGTCATGCTTCATTGTTTAGACAAGGATACAACGATTACGTTATACCTTGATGCAATGACATGTCCCATGTTCGTTATATCCATCCACTTATCCGTTGTCACTTGAATAAAACAAATATACACGTCAAACTTAATTTCAAACTAAAGTCTTAAAAATCAAATACATAAATTACATACCTTGGTTAACCCATCAACAAGTAGTGACATCCTTAATTCCTCAAATCTCTCCGTGCCACCAAAGAGCTTGATATAGTCTTCTGAGAAATTGGCAAGTTCTTTAAGCAGATGGTTGCGGACCACCGACCAAGAGTCTTGACCCATACCTAATAAACTGGCAACCGACCGATATCCACAGTTACCATCACCTTTGACATCAACAATCTTATCATTGAAGTCATGCATAAATGGTTGAAACTGGTCCAACATGGGCATCATCGTTCTTCGATTCGGTTGCTTAGAGGATGATGCAGTACGCCTCATTGACGAATTGCTATTTTGTTGTGATTCAAAGGCATCTACATACTCCCAGTAAGATGGATCGCGCTTTGTTGACCTTGGGTTCCTGCTCGTAGTTTTCTTCGGTGCCCCCTTTGTGTTAACCTTTGCTGGAGGAGGACACATCGAATTCTGATCAGGGTGTGCAATTTCCCAAAGTTTACTTCTTAGAGTAAAATTGCCACAAACATCAAGTTCTTCGAATTTTTGGTATATTGTTTCCATTACGTCCTTGATGCCCACCTCGGGCTTAGATAACCCTTGGTCTGAAAAACTGAGTCTCCTCCAGAACATATGGATTGAATCAAGTGGGATGCAACCACTAACATATTTGGATAGCTCACAAGCATAAGGAAGACCAAGCGTGGTTCTCACCATGCAACCACAACTTGAGGGATTCTTGCCAGCATAGTGAACACGCTCTAATTCAGCAGCAATTTGATTTAAAGCATACCTTGAAACCATCCCAAGCAGCCTCCTGTATAAGGTTTTTTGGAACACATGTCCAACGACATGTGTACTTGTTTCAAATGATGCTTTAATCTGTGTGTGCTGCAACGTAATCATGTTGTTCATGGCATCCCACACATTGCATAAGTCTCCAATGCTATTTTGTAATAGTCTTTTTAAAGACGAGTGAGCTGATTCAACCCTACATTTCAAATACACAAATAAAAATAAACATATACAATAATACAATTCCATAAATTTTTCAACGTTAATAGAAATAGTTGAACAGTTTCATACCTGTTTGTTGTTGTGTTTCCTAAGTGCATCACCTTATTAGTCCAGGCAGAAACAAATTTTTCCTTTTGTGGTATTATCCATGTTTCCTTGACATAGTCAACAAACATTGGCCAAGGTGCGCAAGCTATTTCGAACTTCTTCAGGCATTCATCAAACTGTTGTTCTGAAGGACAATGAGTTAGAGATCCCCAGCAATCCATGACATAATCCCAAGCATTTTTTTGCACAATTAGTGATTTACATTTGGCCTTCACATTCTTGTTTATGTGAAAGATGCACAACAAATTTGTGCATTCAGGGAATACATCTTTCACTGCATTCATCAATGCTTGGTCTCTGTCAATGACAATAACTCCAGGGAGGGCATCACACTTTAAAAAAAGGCCTCGGAAGCGTTGTAAAGCCCATGCCAAATTATTAACGCGTTCACCCTCCACATATGCAAAACCGGCAGAGAATGTCATCCCAGTCAGTGTCACCCCAACAAAATCGAGCAATGGGAGTCAATACCGGTTTGTTTTGTAGGTGTTATCTATCAAAAACACCAAATTACATACGTTGACTAACTTCACTGAATCAGGGTGACACCAAAAGATATCACGAACCACGTCTTCATCCTTTATTCTGTGCCAATAAATATATTGATCACTTTCAAGAAGCTTCATCAGATGTTGCATTTCAAGATCGCTTCCTCTTATGGAAGAACGAAATGCACTTCTTGCATTGCATATCTGTTTAATGGTCGTACAACTATTGACATTGTGTTCCTTAAGAGTTAACAGAATGTTTCTTGGCTTCACCATGGACTTTGTCATATCAACAATAAGTGTTTTTTCAGCTTTAGTCAATCGCCCCGCATATGGATGTCCAACTAATGACTTGGCCAATTCATGATTATGCACACCACAAATCAACTTCACCATCCAGCCTTCTCCTCCAACCACTGGCTTGCAACGAAGCTTGAAGGGACACCCACATTTCCTAGTCCCAGTGTCTCTTCTGATAAATTCTTTTTTCCTACACTTATACTCGCCACTCCTTTCACAGCCAATTAACACAAACGTACTCCTTCCTCTACTACCTGTGTTTGTGTCCGACTTTAAAATCATCGCCACAAATCCGTTTTCATGAGCCACGGATCGAGCCCACCACAAAACATCCTCTCGGCACTCAAACACCTACAAAATCCACATAATTTAAGTTTTCTACCAATATTCATTTTATTAAATATGTGACAAACATTAACATTATAACCTGAGAAGTGTTGAACGCATCCGAACAATCAACATGTGGTTCATTCGCACCACATGATTCTGCATTTTCATAATCCATATCCACTCGTTCAGGCATTATTTCATACATCCACTCATCTTCGTCCATCTAACCAAATCAAACAAAAAATGGTCATACAAAAAAATAAAGGAAAATAAATGCAAAAACAGATGCAAAAATGCAAAAATAGCAAATACCAAAAATAATACACTTACGGATCAACTTGATCCGGAATTCATCCGTACGTCCGCGACAGACAAACCACCATCTGCATACCTCGTTTGCCGCCACTGACCACCGCAAAGCTCGATGCCAGTACCTTCACCTTCACCGCTGCTACCCCCACGAACCAGAGGCAATGCCGCACGAAAAAGAGAAAACGAGAAGCACAACTTTTTGAAAATGGAGGTAAGAAGCTTTTCCGAAAAAAAAGTTGCATTTTTAAGGAAGAAAGGAGGTAGGGGCAATTTTGGCATTTAAAAGCTTTGTTGGGTGCACTAGCAAAAATGTTGGGTGCACCTAGCAACGCTCTTAATATTTTCTATTGCAATAATTTGATATAAATTATATGTTATGCTTTGACAATTCACTTCAAATTAATTTTAAAATACTCCCAATAGAGGTACCGAAAGCTTGATAATATAAAAAATAAATAAGAAAAAGAGAAATATAATATGAATCAGGAAAGGTGAGACAACATCCTAAATAGATTATATTATATTGTAGCAAAAATTAAAAATATTTTAAATTTTAAGAGAGCTTGATAATATAAAAATAAATAAGAAAAAGAAAAAATAGAAATCTTACTAATACTAACAGTCTCTCAATAAATATTCTACAAAAATTCTTGAAGATCTTCCTAAACATTTGGAAAGTCTTGCAAAAACACAATTTTTTTTAAAAATAAAGTACAAATTTTGGAAAACAAGATCACTAAGATTTTGGAACTTCTTAAGTCCAAAGATCGACAAATCCACTTTTCTTCAAATGATCTTGACAAAATAACTACATAACTTTCTAAATTATCTTTAGAAAAGAATACCAACCAATCTTCAAATAAATTTGTCTTGGAAAAATCCAGAAAATGAGGACAATACCTTTTACAGGAACCTCACAAACACTTTTAGGACATAGCCCTATAACTGAGTTGATAAATCAATAACCCTAGAATCATGGATAAGTTGTTTAGGAGAACAAACTCTCAAACCAGTCAACTAGAACAAATAGTAGACATAGAGTCTAACATTGATATTGGGTCAAACTCTAGGATAGACTCACTAGATCCCAGACAACTATACAACTTAAACTGGCTAAATTCAGACAAAGCCAATTTATACAGATATAGGAGAATAGATGATTTTCATCTTCCTGATGGAAGACATTAGATTATTAGATTAATTTTTGAACAAAAAAGACGAAAACTCCTTAGTACAAATAAAAGATATGTACACTTAGGACTAATCGCCATAGGTGTCAGATCTCTAACAAGATCTTTTGTAGGAGCCAAAGCTTTTGTAGTACTCTTGATGAGAATCCTAAAACTACCTAAATACAGGGACCTATGACTAGGAGTAGGACCAAACAGTCAGTGGATACCTTCCAACAAATGGTAACAGGCATACTTAGCAAGGCCCAAGTGGAGAAGGATGTAGGCCCAAGTGGATAAAGACGAAGGTCCAAGTGGAGAAGGACGAAGGCCCAGAGGCAGAGGCACTACCAAGAATATTAATTTTTGCTGAAGGCCCAGATTAATTTGAAGGCTCATGCCAAATATGTTCTATTTTTTTATTTCTAATTATTTTCGTTGTAATTTTGGCCCAAACTGTTTTGAAGGCCCATGTCTATTTTTATCTTTTTGTTCATATACACTACATGTATTGGTTTTTGTTTTCAATAAAGGGAACTTTTGGCATTTGATAAAATTTGGTGAGAGCTTCTCTTTGGGTTCCTTGTTGAACCAATCTCAGACTTATCAAGATAATTCTTGTGGCGTCTACCCTGACTTATCTTCCCTCTTTGGAAGTGGCGTCATCCATAACTCCGTGGCATGTATCAAGCGATCCACTCCTAGTCAGGATCACATCATCTGGTATCATAGCTTCGGCTCTTGATACAGGTTCTATCCTATCTAAATATTTCTTTTTGTAATCTTTCCAGGTTCATGTTTTTGTCCTTGTTCTGTTATTTGCGTTCTAGTTGCGTTCTTGTTTACATCTTGTTTCGTTCTTGTTTACGTCTTGTTGCATTCTTGTTTTGTTCTTGTTCTGTTATTTGCGTTCTTGCTCTTGTTTCTTGTGTCTTTCACACTTTGTGTCAAAAAAAAAGTTGCAGAAATTTTGAAAAATAAAAAAGAAAAGAATAAAAAAAAGAAAAAAAGTGGGTGTTTGATCTTTGAACACGAAATTGAGGCAGTTAGAGGCGTTTTTTTGCAAGAAAATCGTGGACCAAATCCCCTTATCTAGATTCTCCTCTGAATTCTGAGCGTTTTGATATATAGTGGGCCTCAAACGGACAATTGTAGCAAAAGTTGTGACCATTTGAAGTTTACTTGTCATCTTTGTTAATTTTGTTCTCTTCTTCTCTGTGATTAAGTAGCTTCTTTGTTTCTTCTATTTGTTATCCAAATCCGATCTGTTATCCAAATCAAATCTGTTATCTAAATCAAATCAAATCTAATCTGTTATCCAAATCAAATCTAAATCCAAATCAAGTCTAATCTGTTATCCAATTCAAATCAAATCTCATTTGTTATCCAAATCAAATCCAATCTAATCTGTCATCCAAATTAAGTCTAATCTGTTATCCAAATCAAACCTGTTACTCAGTCTGTGATAATTAAACTGTCTTTCCTGTTATATACCTTTTGTGTGTCTAATTTGATCCATCTAGGAACTTTAGAGGGATTGAGTGGTAAAAGGCAAGAGTGAAAACATCACACAAAAGCCTATATTGAGAGCATCAAACACGAGTGAACTACCATCAAAGAGAGAAACATGTAAGTAGAGTATGGTGAGGTCCTGAAACCTTTTTTTTAAATTACTGCAAAAAGATTTTTTTTTCTCTATTTATTATGGCAAGAGTTGGTGATGGTGGTGGTGATTATCATCAGCTGGACGGATCTCAGCGTTTGTTATTGAATGTAATGACAACACAAATGCAACAATTGCTAAACCGTAACAATGAAGAGATCTACAAATGAATAGAAGGACTAGAGCACCAAATGAACCCAAATGTTGGGAGACCTTATGGTGGGAACAGAAGGGTGGTCCATAATGGACCAAACTGAATAGAGGGGCAGGACAGAATTGAGGGAGTAAAACTCAATGTACCCCCTTTCAAAGGCAGGAGTGACCCAGACGCCTACCTTGATTGGGAGATAAAGATTCAGCATGCATTCTCCTGCAATGATTATCCTGAAGAACAGAAGGTGAAGTTAGTAGCAGCTACATTCTCAGACTAAGCTCTTGTTTGGTGGAAGAAAAATCAAAGAGAGATGAAGAGAGAGGAAGGGCGGGAGATAGATACATGGACTGAGATGAGAAAGGTTATGCGAAAGAGGTATGTTCCAACCAACTACAGTAGAACCATGTGACAAAAACTCCAGAGGTTGTCCTAGGGAAGTTTGACTGTGGAAGAGGACTACAAGGAGATGGAGATGGCACTAGTGAGGGCCAACATTGAAGAGGACACCAAAACAGTGCGTGATGGCTTCACCAACAAGATTTCTTTCCAGCACCATGACCATAAAATTATTCTTAAGCCTCTTTCCCCTCGAGAAGTGTGTGATGAGCAAATCAGAAAGAGAGAAAAGAAAGAACAAGAGAAAGAAAATAGTGAGGCACCATACAGGAATAGGAAAAAGAAGAGTGATACACATGAGAGAGAGTGATAATTCTAATGAGTTAACTATTTATGTTTCTCCTAGTGTTCAACCCTTATTGCAGGAATTTAAAGATGTTTTTCCCAAGGAGATTCCTCATGGACTTCCACCTTCAAGAAACATAGAACATTAAGTTGATCTCCTTCTAGAAGCTTCATTGCCTAACAGGCCAGCTTACAAAAGCAAGCCCCAAGAGACTCAGCATAAGGATGCATAGGCCAAAGTTGAGTATGTGAAAAGATTGTATGACCATGTGAAGGTGCAAATTACAAAGAAGAATGAAAGCTATGTCAGGAAAGCCAACAAGAACAGGAAGGAAGTGGTACTTGAACCCGGTGATGATCCTGGACATTTGAGGGCAAATGTTTTCCAAGAAGGAGGGAAAGATGAGAATCCTAAAATTACCCAAATACAGGGACTTATGACTAGGAGTAGGACCAAACAGTCAGTGGATACCCTCCAACAAATTGTAATAGGCATACTTAGCAAGGCCCTAGTGGAAAAGGATGAAGGCCCAAGTGGAGTGGAGAAGGACGAAGGCCCAAAGGCAAAGGCACTACCAAGAATATTAATTTTTACTGAAGACCCAAATTAATTTGAAGGCCTATGTCAAATATGTTCTATTTTTTTATTTCTAATTATTTTCGTTGTAATTTTGGCCCAAACTGTTTTGAAGGCCCATGTCTATTTTTATCTTTTTGTTCAGATACACTATATGTATTGGTTTTTGTTTTCAATAAAGGGAACTTTTGGCATTTGATAAAATTTGGTGAGAGCTTCTCTCTGGGTTCCTTGTTGAACTAATCTCAGACTTATCAAGGTAATCCTTGTGGCGTCTACCCTGACTTATCTTCCCTTTTTGGAAGTGGCGTCATCCAGAATTCCGTAGCCTGTATCAAGCGATCCACTCCTAGTCAGGATCACACCAATAAAGGGAACTTTTGGCATTTGATAAAATTTGGTGAGAGCTTCTCTCTGGGTTCCTTGTTGAACTAATCTCATACTTATCAAGGTAATCCTTGTGGTGTCTACCCTGACTTATCTTCCCTTTTTGGAAGTGGCGTCATCCAGAATTCCGTAGCCTGTATCAAGCGATCCACTCCTAGTCAGGATCACACCAACTCTTCGATCAAAGATTTATGGATAATAATTCTCAAGCCATAATAGGGATGAAAGAAATAGATTTAAATCAATTAGTCTCCCTAATATACATCGCTCCTAATTATACAATGAATCTTAGTGATTTTATACAAAACATAAATTTAGAAGTCCAAACCATAGGTTTTGGAAGAAACTTTGTAGGGCATAACTTACATTTAGACATTACCTTTATAGGTAGAATAAGTGACCAAATATCCCCTAGATATAGGATAAATACCAATCCAGTGGTGACAACATTGTCATCTAATGGAATCCAATTCCTTCCACCTGAAGTTTTTGATTCCTCCAAGAATCAGAATAACCTGGCAAACACATATTGATGTTGGATCCTCTAGGAGTGTTATAACCACCCCTTGTGCAATCATAATAATAAACAGAAGAAATAGTCTCTCAGTAAGGTTTACTGATTAAGAAGACGTACAAACCCCTCCAGGAGAGGAGATAGAACCCTTTAGGATTTCTATGATGAATTTATGGCATTGTTCATATTTTGAGTCATAAATCCCCTATGATGAACCCAAACAAATTGAAAATTCTTTTTCAGGAAAAACTTTTCTTTCCCAAAACTTCTTAAAGTAGTTAAAAAGTGGGAAGAAGCTAAGAAGTGCCAACCACAAGGTTTCATCAAGAATGAAACAGATTCTGAAGACATTGACGAAGATGAGGACTTTATTTTTAGACAAAAAATGTTTTCAACAATAAATAAAGAAAATTCAGATATCGATGGTACTGAAAATTTAATTGAGAAGATTGATCTACAAGATTCTTATGAAAAAGAAATCAACTTGAAAAACACATTAGAAATTACTTCCAAGATTGATGAAACAAAATCATTAGTTTCTTTTCCTGAATCTTACAAAAGCCTCATGGCTGATACTTCCAGTACTAGTTCAAATTTTATCCCACAATTTGACTATAGTATGGAAGATTACCAAATGGGGTTCCTCCCCCGCGAAAAATTTGTTACTCTTGCAGATTTATCTTTAGGAGATAATATAAAGTCAAAAGGGAAAACATTTCCCATTGTACCAGTGTTTAATATGTCTTCTCTCCTATTAAACATAGGGAGTATTGACCCTCAATTACTTACAAATTATATAGAACAATGGACTTCTGCTGTTATAAGAGACTATAGGGTAAACCATGAGAATCATGTTACGAATTTTATAATTCCTAATTAATTAATATGGGCTATATATTATATTATAACATTTATATTAGTTATTTACATTTAGATGGGTTCAATATAAAGTGATCTAATTCAATGAACCCATTA
Organism: Glycine max; assembly: GCF_000004515.6. Classification (NCBI taxonomy): domain Eukaryota; kingdom Viridiplantae; phylum Streptophyta; class Magnoliopsida; order Fabales; family Fabaceae; genus Glycine; species Glycine max. Next base: position 20,550,303 of record NC_038252.2, on the reverse strand, counting down.
GACTGCCAACAGAAAATTGATATGGGCTTAATGAGTGGAAACCAGTTTGGCCCATTAGGGGATAATGAGAATCCTAATAGGTTAAAACCTAAGGCATGGTTATTGTCCCCAATACACCAAATCAAGAAACAATTTCTCTTCTCCCCATTTGAAGAGAAAACGAAGGTCCCATAAGGAAGAATGTGATTTGGTTGAGGAAGGTCATCAAACCAATTGTTCGTGACCGCTGTAAGATTCTGCTGCGTGTTGATCAAACTCTATTGATCCAGGTATTCCTTAAAACCTCTTGATAATTTGACGTAATGTGTTTTGGTTCTCATTTGGTATTTTATAAGGTTTGTTAAAAATTCCAACAAGTGGTATTAGAGCCACCATTGCTGTTAGATTATTGGGATTTAATGTTTTTGATATGTATTATATCTGGATCATTTTAGTTATATGAACCATAATTTTATTTTGGGGTGAAACTATTTTGATCAATAAAATTGTAAAACCCATACATTTCTGTGTTATGGTCGTAAAGTTTTCCTTTTTTTTAAAATGAATAAAAGGCCTCTGCATTTGATTTACGGGTTTGTACATAGTTTTTGTTTGTGTCGCGTGTTCTTACATATTATTCTATTTGGGATAAAGTTTCTACATATCCGGCGTTGGTTTTCTTGAACAATATATATTTCGTGAGCAAGAAAGTTTTTTTTGTTTTATACATACAAGGTTTTCGAAAACTCTTCTACGTATCCGGCGTTGGTATTTTGTACGTGGCACAATTTCATATATATATATATATATATATATATATATATTTGTTTATATGAATCAATAATAAGTAAATGGTCTTTTGTCTTATATGAATAATTTATTATTTTTTTCCAATTATTTTTCCTTCATGAATCAGTGATAGGCTGATAGTTTATGATATTCTTGTGGTAAGTATAAATTTGTGATAGTATCGTGGTATGTTCGTTTCAGATGCATAATTAGTTTACCATGATGTTGTTTTCAAATATTTACTACTATCATAATTAGGTGTAAATTTAACCATTACGGATCCTTTCCATTTATTTGCGTGTCTGGTAATTTTAATTAAATTGATTGAACCATTATGTTGCCAAAGTAAGCTCTATTGTGTAAATTGATTTAATTAAATTGCATGGATGTTAGTATGAAATTATTTATACAAATTGTGCTCAGTCCAAAGGAAGACACAATTTGGCCAAATAATAATACACCTGCGATGATAAATATGTGACAATTATAAAGTTTTTTTTTTCATGAGAATAATAGTCGGTCCAAAGAAAGGATATTATTTGAAAAAATTAATTGTCAATATTTGATCATTGTGTTGAGAGTACCAATTACAAATTAATTTTTTTGTCCAAAGACTAGAATTAATTTTGTGCTGGGTATCTTGTGATGGATCTGTTATGAGAAATATTTGCATGTCTTATTATATATACTATATATACAACCAAGTCAAAATTCATTGACATTAAGTTTCTAGTTGTGAAGGAAAAAAGTTCAGAATAGGCATATTTCCATTGAACATATAGGGACTGATTCCATGCTAGCTAGCCCATTTACTAAAGGTTTGGTACCTAGAGTTTTTCATGAGCACACTGCTCATATGGGTGTAGTTCCTAACAATACCTTAGTTTAGTGGGAGTCCCATTTATGTTTTATATCTTATGTTTTTAAGATATTTGTATTGTTTGGATTTTCTGCAAAAATAAAGTTGATGTTTATCATTCTATTCCGAGCTTATTTTGTGTGCGATATTTGTATTGCACTTTGGATTGATCTCTATAAAGAATAAAGTTTGGACTAGTTAGAAATAAACATGATTAAGATCACATTGTATGTAATTTCCATGCCACTTATCCATATTTGATCTATGTCATCGAGTATGAGTAACAGTGATGATCATTGTGGCTTAGTCACGCTGAATTGTGATGAAAACTATAGTGGTTTCCTGTTGCTATATGAGATGGACTAGATTGTACAAAATGAGTCTAAAAGTAAATAACATACATTGCATGCCTAAAGAATTTTGTAATATAAATGTCTAAGGTTAATATGAAGCCCAAGTGGGAGATTATTAGGAATTTTATAATTCCTAATTAATTAATATGAGCTACATATTATATTATAACATTTATATTAGTTATTTACATTTAGATGGGTTCAATATAAAGTGATCTAATTCAATGAGCCCATTAGATTGCCAACAGAAAATTGATATGGGCTTAATGAGCGGAAACCAATTTGGCCCATTAGGCAATAATGAGAATCCTAATAGGTTAAAAACTTAAGGCATGGTTATGGTCCCTAATACACCAAATCAAGAAACAATTTCTCCTCTCCCCATCTGAAGAGAAAATGAAGGTCCCATAAGGAAGAAGGTCATTAAACCAATTGTTCGTGACCGTTGTAAGATTCCGCTGCGTGTTGATCAAGTTCTATGGATCCAACTATTCCTTAAAACCTCTTGATAATCTGGCGTAATGTGTTTTGGTGCTCATTTGGTATTTTATTTGGTATTTTATACGGTTTGTTAAAAATTCCAACACATGTAGCTACTAGACAAGACATGATAGCTAGAGCCGAAACATATTTGGGTGATATAACTAGAGCATGCTGGGAATCTTTTAAGCAAGCTTTCCCAGAACAAATCAAAACAAATTTAGTTGACCTTGGTCCAAACATCTACAATTTTTGTAGTTTAATACAAAGAATCTTTACAACCTAATTTGTAAATGACGGAAATACCATTAGACAAAAGATTTACTTAGGTAACCTAGAAAGACTCTCTATAAGTTACTTTGGTAAAATAAAAGAATTTACCCAAGACTACCTAATGCATGCCTCTATAGCAGGAGGATTTACTGATAGATCTTTGGGAGAAAAATTATTCCGAAAACTCCCTAGTAATTTAGGACAAAAAAATCAGAGACAGTTGGAGTGACAACCAAATTGACCTAGTTATGAATAAGTTGACTGTTAGAATCCAACACATAATGAAAGTAATGGAAGATACATTTACCAACATAGCCATTAACAAACAGATAAAAATGGCTGATTCAGAAATTTGTAAACAGATTTACACTCCATAACAATACCACAAAGAGATCAAAAGAAAAAGACCTCAGTACAGACCCCCTAGTAGAAACCCCCCTAGAAAGAAAAACCCAACTCGTAGGTATTCAATTAGAGCCTCTAATTCTAGAAAACCTACTCTCAATAAAGACAAACATGTTAGAAAGATCAAGGATACTAAAACCTATACAAAGCAACTAGAATGTTATGATTACCATCAACCAGGACATTATTCCAAAGACTATCCTAACAAGACCAATTTGTTTACTAAAGAAGTAGAATTGATAAAAAGCTATAGGATGAACCTCATTCTCATAGACGAAACAGTTTCTACTGACTCAAATATATTCCATAGTTAGTTTGGTCTGACTATAATTCTTAGGAAGAAGAAGTTAATAAAGACTATAAAATCATCAATGAATTCACTAGAAATGAGTATACTAACCTCTATCCAGTAGATGATAAATATAACCATTATGGAGAAATCCTTGATGATTTGGGATACAACCTTATGTTCAAAACTAATTTAAATGACTATGAACATGAAATACAATTCTATACAGGACCTGATCATAAAGAATGTTATTTTTGCAAAAGATATCCTCATAAAACATTAAGAGTTCATTGTAGCTTATGTTATAAGAATTTTTGCAAAATTTGCTTACAAACAATTTTGAAAATTGATTTTCCTGATTTTGAAAAGGAAAATGATTCTGGAAATAAAGTTGTAAACAACAAGATTTCTACTTTGGAAACCAGATTAAACCAAATTGAAAAAACGGTAGATTTTCTCTATGAAAATTTTGAGGAAAATAGAACCTCTACTTCAATTTCTACTGAAGAAGAAATAAGTGGCCTTATGGCATTACAAAATAAAGATTGTATCCCCATAATTTGCAATAAAAAGAATAATAAAAGCCTACATATTTTGGTTAAATTAGATTTTCCCAAGATAAATAATTTTAATCAGACTGAAGTAGTCTTACAAGCTTTAGTAGACACTGATTGTTCCTTTACTTCCATATGCAAAAGTGTTGTACCTCAACATAATTGCTTTAGAAGTAATATAATAACCAAGACTAGAACTATGTAAGGAGACATAATAACCAATGATACAAAAATCAGAAATTTCACTATACAATTATCTACAAATTGTGACATTTTTGGCAAAAAGATTTTTATAAATAAGACAAACATAATAGATTCGCAACTTGCTAAATAACAAATGATCCTAGGACTTGATTTTATCACACATGATAATAGATCAATTACTATTGCAAAAGATAATTTATTAATCTCTACAAACTCACAAATATCACCAATAATAAATGAACTCACATTAGAGTTATGAACAAAGCGCGGTGATACCCCTACCAACCCTACACCTACCCTCAATTCCCAATGTCCTTGTGACATACCTGGAAGTTGTAAGATAAAAGAATCACAAAATATTGTAGTATGATTTATCTATAGTAGAATTTGATTACAATTTTGTTAAGATCAACAAAACCATTACCTTTGACAATATACAACAGATTATAGATGGTCTAAATAGAACAAGTATAATAAGAGAAAACCCCACTAAATATTGGGAAAAAGATCATGTTATATGTAAATTAGACATTATAAACCTAGACCTGATTATTAAAACCAAAGATATTCAATATGGGAATTTTGAACAAGAAAAGTGTAAAACTCTTATAAAAGCCCTCTTAGATTTAAAGGTTATAGAACCCAGTACTAGTCCTCACAGAAGTCCGGCCTTTATTGTTAATAAGCACTTAGAACAAAAAAGAGGAAAGACTAGGATGGTCTATAATTATAAAAGGCTTAATGCTAACACTCACATAGATGGTTATACTATTCCTTCCAATGATGTGTTAATAAATAGAATACAGAAGGTCAAATGGTTTTCAAAATTTGATTTAAAATTAGGATTACATCAAGTAAAAATGCATCCTGACTCAATAAAGTGGACTGCTTTTTCTTGTTCAGAAGGATTATTTGAATGGAAGGTAATGCCTTTTGGATTAAAAAATATGCTGCAAATTTTCCAAATAAAAATGGATAATATTTTTGGAAATTATAAAAAATTCACATGTACATATATTGATGATGTGCTTGTTTTTTTAAAAAACAAAGGAAGAACATTATTTACACTTGAAACAAGTTCTCCATTTATTTGAAAAGTTTGGATTGATTATTTCAAATTCAAAAATGGAAATTTGTAAGGCCCATATTTCATTCTTAGTAACAGAAATAGGGAATGGAAAAATAAGACTTTAGCCTCATATTTCCCAAAAAATTCTTGCTTTTCCAGACAAAATGGAAGATATAAAAACTCTAAGAGCTTTTCCTAGGTTACTTAATTATGCAAGAAATTTTATTAAAAACTTGGGGAAATATACATCTCCCCTTTATAATAAAACTTCTTTAAGTGGACAAAGGAAATTTAATATAGAAGATATAAAACTGATCCAAAAAATAAAAGAAATGGTCAACGATTTACCTTATTTATCACTTTCTTTAGATTCTGAGTATCTAGTCATAGAATGTGATGGTTGCGAACTAGGATGGGGAGCCATCCTAAAGAAAAACAAAAATAAATATGAAAAAATTCATGATGAAGAAATTTGTAGGTATGCCTCAGGAAAATATCATGCGAAACCACATGTATATTCTACTTCTACAGATTATGAGGTCAATGTTGTGATAAACGCTTTAGAAACATTTAAACTCTTTCTGATCAATAAAAGTGAAATCACCATAAGAACTGATTGTGAAGCAATAGTAGCTTATGGTAGTCAACAGATAAATACTGATAAAAAAAAAACCTCACAAAAGATGGTTTTTATTCCAAGAATATGTTTATGATAATGGAATAACAATAATTTTTGAACATATAAAAGGTGTTAAGAATGTTGTTGCTGATATTCTTTCTCGTTTTGCAGGTATTCGACAAAATGAAAGCCTCCAAGGTTTCTTATCAAAATATAAAACATAAAATGAAGTTTGGTAATCAAGAATTACCGGTACTTACAAATGAGTTTCACTACCCTGGTAGGGAAGCTGCCAATGATAATTTTAATTGTCTTATTGACAACATTTGGAATATTCCAAAGCATACAAACAACAATGAAGAATTTGTTTGTTCTTTTAAAAAGGAAATAATTTGTGCTTTATACAATTTCTGCATAGCAGATAATCAACAAGTTCATTTCCTTACAAAACCCTCTCCTTCCGAGAAAGGATATACAACTTTTGTCCTGTTATCAGGTCCCCATAAAGGTGTTTATACCAACTTCAAAGACCTTTGTTTACCAAAGGAGGGTATTCAAAGCCAATTTACAAATGATTTTATTCAAAAGAAGAAGCAGAAAAAGCCCTTAAATTAAATACTACCAATATAAATAAAATAAAAGAAGCCCTCGAACCTGAGCCCACAACTGTAGTCATAAATGTTGACCAAACCAAAACTACTCCCAAAACTTACAAAGACTCTATCGGCCCAAATGTTCCTGGACCAACAAACCATTTGAACCTTGATAATTTCAAGAAAATCCAAAGATTATTGTTCAAGGTTCACACCAGCCAAACCCATATTCCTGGTCTTTACATAAGTGTCCATGCCTACTTCAACTAGAAATTTGTGTGTACTAATAAAACTCCATTTTGTGAGGATAAATTTAATTGTCCTTGTAAAATAAAATTCCTTTTCAGAAAATTCAGATTAGACCTAGACCAATTCAAATCCTTCGAATTCAAAGACTTAGCAATTACCACAAAAAGTCTTCTCGATTATGGCTGTCTAGAATCAACTTTAATCCCCCTCTCTGACAGATTTGAAGGGTTTAATCCCTCTATAAATGAAGCCATAAACCTTATACAAGCTGAAATGATAGACTATATCTCCATCAAAATTGTAACCTGCTCGAGTAATTTTTCCTCACAAAATTATCCCACTCATGTAATGAAACTAGTGGCAGATGACCATGTCGCAACCTACCCTTTGGCGGGAGGATGACACGAGACTCACGGGTGCGTCTTCCAAGGAAGGAAAACGCGCGTATTCGCCACCAACGTTTATTCGAAGAAAATGTTAGAAAAACCAAAAAGGGTCTGCGTATTTTGAAAATGAGGGTTCGGGAAGGTATTAGCACCCCACACGCCCGCCACAAGGGACGACTGCCTTTAATCAAATGTGCGAAATCATGACTTCAATCTTTATTTTATTTTCCCTTTTTTATGTTTTTATCTTTTCGGGGTCGACAAGAGCGGGGCTCTTGCTTCTATGTATCCTCAATTGCGATGAGGAACTCAATCCTACGTAGTTCTTTCAAAGCAAGAACATTATGCGGAGTGTTGATTTTAGACTTTTAAACAGTTCGTTTTAACCAATAAAAGTAAAAAGAACGTTAAGGGGTTGGACCTTTGAATGGATTCAAACAATTTTCTTGTGGACAAAAGCTTGATTATGAGTTGATTTTAGCTTTGGTTTCGCTTGATTATTTTCCAACTCATTAAAAGAGGACTTACGAAGCAAATGATCGGTTGAAACTTACGTTTTTCAATGACTAACCGAGGTTACAACACGAACGATCGGTTGAAATTCATTTTAACAATGATTAAACAAGATTACAACACAAACGATCGTTTGAAATTCATTTTAACAATGATTTAAACGAGATTACGACACAATTAATCGGTCGAAACTCGCTTTAAACAAAGAAAAAGATCACTGATGGTAGAAGAATGTAGATGAAGATATGTAAAGCAAGAATGGACCCCTAAGGGTGCATAGAATGAATTTAAAGCTTCAAAAATAGAAACTAATCAGTCAAAGAACAAAGAACTATGAAGAACGATGAAGAACGATCATGGAAACGTTACGGAAGCATTATGGAAGTGCCTCGGCCTTGATTTTTCTTCTTTTTTCTCCTTCTTCTTACTAATTTCTCTCAAATCCTCTTGATTTCATATGCTGGACCCTTCCTTCAACCCCTCTCACTCCTATTTATAGGAAATGAGGGGTAGAGGTTGCACAGCAGCTCGCCCAGGTGAGCTGCATGCTTCCTCCTGAAGTAACTTGCTTGCCCAGGTGAGCTGGTTACTTCATCCCTATGCTTTCTAGTGGGCCCAGGGGCTGAAAAATGTCCCAAAAGTGACCATTTTTCCTTTCTTTTGAATATTTTGCACATTTCCTTCCGAAACGTCACAAAACCCTACGGATTGCACGGAGCTCAATTCAGCTGGCAAGAATCCAAATGTTTGCAAACGATCGTACCGGACGAAATTAGGGTATGATAGTTGCCCCTCTTTACTTATCTTTTATTGGAGATAAAAAGGGAAGTAAAGATAAAGACACTAATTTCGTTCGAGCGATCTCACCATCCGACCGACCACTAGCGAAAGCCCAATCAACGAAACCTGTCAAAAGAAAGGGCATAAGAGGCATCAGGTATATCAACACAATACCTTGAAGTCTTGCAAAGTAAGGGAGACATCGAGGTCTCGACGAAAGACTCTAATAGCCTTTGAAAAGATAAAGAGCGGAAGACATGATTGTCTTCGCATGCCAATGGACTTGATTGTCTCTGGAGGGAAAAAGAGACTGTAATAGTCTTGAAAACAACAAAAGTGGATGACCATGATTGTCTCCGCATGCCAACGGACTTGATTGTCTCTGGAAGGCAAAGGACACTGTAATAGTCTTGAAAAAAAACAAAAGTAGATGACCATGATTGTCTCCGCATGCCAACGAACTTGATTGTCTCTGGACGGCAAAGAAGACTTTAATAGTCTTGATAGAAAGACATTGAAGTCTTCAAAAAGGGGAAGATGACCATAATTTGTCTCTATGTGCCAACGAACTTGATTGTCTCTGGAAGGAAAAGAAGACTTTAATAGTCTTGATCAAAAGACATTGAAGTCTTTGGAAAGGGGCAGATGACCATAATTTGTCTCTACGTGCAAATGGACTTGATTGTCTCTGGAAGGCAAAGAAGACTTTAATTTTAATAGTCTTGATTAAAAGACATTGAAGTCTTCGAAAAGGGGTAGATGACCATAATTTGTCTCTGCGTGCCAATGGACTTGATTGTCTTTGGAAGGCAAAGAAAAATTTAATAGTCTTGATCGAAAGTCTTTCACTAAAACGCGAACACGCTTAGCAAAGAAACAAACCTCCAAACCGATTAGAGCGACATATATTTTTGAAGAAAAACAATGTGACTACTGGGGAAGGAAAACATGCTGATAGAGTTTCTCATAACCACAAATGAGATTTTGGACATTTGTGTTTCATCTCTCAAAGAATTAGAAGAAAGCACTGGGTCCAATTGAAAATAGAAGAAAACTACTCATAGTGTATAAAATCTCACACAGGCAAGTGTTTCATCCTAATTCTGAACCACAGACATGTCATGATTTGACTTTGTAAGTCATTTCTTATCAAATCAAAGATAATATGTGTAATCATGGATCAATAGGACTTTTTAGAAAGCTGGATTTTGGTGGGAATTTTGGCTTTTGGGTGCTTTGGCCTTTTCCTTTTTTTTCTTTCTCTTTGGTTCGACGCGGAGCAAGAGGGGACACAAAGATTTTGTTGGTGTCGCAAACTACCCTTCGGCGGGAGGGCGACGCGAGACTCGCGGGATGCGTGTTCCACGAAAGGAATACGCGCGGAGTCGCCACCAACGTTTATTTGAGGAAAACGTCGGAAAAACCGGAAAAGACGCGATCTACGAACTTTTAAGTGAAAGGTTCGGGAGTTGTATTTACGCACGGGGAAGGTATTAGCACCCCACACGTCCGCCCCAAGGGACGACAGCCTTTAATCGAATGTGCAAACATGACTTTGATTTTTACGTTCCTTTTTATGTCCTTATATCCTTTTATACCCTTTTTATATTTTTCCCTTTTTTTGTGGTCGACAAGGGTGTTTCCCTTTGCTCCTACGTATTCCTCAATTTGGGATGAGAAAATCAGACCTACGTAGTTCTTTTTTATCAAGTGATTCTTTTTTACTTTAAGAGGTGATCATTTTAAGGCGTTGGACCTTAAAAATGATCCATTTTACTTAGTGAGAAAATGAAATGACAAACTTCAAAAGCCTATTTTTATGGACGAGTTTGACTAGGCGAATTGATTTTAGCCTTTAGTTTCACTTTAGTTATTAATCAATTCGATTAAGAATGAGAAATCCCAAAGAGAAAACGTCCGATTGATTTTCCGCTTTATTTTACTAAAAGATGTCTTTTTGATTATTATATTATTTTTTACCTCTTTTTGATTTCCAACGTGGTTACGGCACGACCGAACGGTCGGAATTTATTTTAACCGAAGTTAATGGATAATACAATTCAAACGTTCGGTGGAAATTTATTTTATTTTTAAGTTAAGCGAGAAATGACTTAAGTAAAATGGCTTAAGCACGTCAACAGGGGGTATAAAAAGTAAACAAAACGAGAATAAAAATGCACGAAACACAATGTGGACCACTACGGGTACATAGAATGAATCGAAAAGCTTGGTTCGAGGTACTTACCCGTTGAAGATCGAAGAACGATGAAGAACGAATGAAGAACGTCGAAGAACGGTTGAACCCTTTGCGAAATTCTTCACGGAAAACGTTACGGAAACGTTTCGGAAGCGCCTCGGCTTAGATTTTCTTCACGGAAACAATTTTTCCAAGCAAATTCGAAAGAGAGAGAAGTGCCTAAGGGGCTGAACCCTTTTCTTCTTCACTTCCTCCCCTATTTATAGCAAAATAGGGGAGGTGGTTGCCGCCCAGCTCGCCCAGGCGAGCTCAGCTCGCCCAGGCGAGCCAGGTTGCTTCCTCTAGAAGCAACCGCCTTCTGGAGGAATATTCTGGAGGGCCCAAGTGGGCCTGGGTGCTATTTGCACCCCCATTTTTACTAAGTACACCCCCTTCTGCTGTTTTTTGGTGATTCTTTTTTCGTAAAGTTACGGAAACTTACGAATTTCGTAACGATACTTGTTTTCTTTCCGTAATGTTACGGAACCTTGCGGATTACATAATCATCCCCTTTTTAACTTACGGAATGTTATGGAACCTCACTTAATTATGCAACGATGCTTCCATTTGATTTCCGGTGTGTCACGGAAACTTACGGATTCTGCATCAATATTTTTTGGTTTTTTTCGGCATGTCCTGGAATTTCACAAATCGCCTAATGATGGGTGCCAAGCACCTCACGAGGACCAAAGAATGGTCGCATGTCATCAAGCAAAGGTCCCCGGACGAAATTAGGGTATGACAGTTGCCCCTCTTTACTTGTCTTTTATTGGAGATAAAAGGAAAGTAAAGATAAGACACTAATTTCGTTCCTCTCGATTTAACGAGAGTCGCAGGTGACCATAAAATCTCCACATGCAAATGACTTGTTGTTCCCAAAATTTCACAAATTGCCTAATGATGGGTGCCAAGCACCTCACAAGGACCAAAGAATGGTCGCTTGTCATCAAGCAAAGGTCCCCGAAAATCAGTGTATGACACTAATTTCGTTCCTCTCGGTTAACGAGAGTCGCGGGTGACCATGACTTGTCGCTCCTAGAACTTCACAAATTGCCTAATGATGGATGCCAAGCACCTCACAAGGACCAAAGAATGGTCGCATGTCATCAAGCAAAGGTCCCCGAAAATCAGTGTATGACACTAATTTCGCTCCTCTCGGTTGACGAGAGTCGCGGGTGACCATGACTTGTCGTTCCCAAAATTTCACAAATTGCCTAATGATGGATGCCAAGCACCTCACAAGGACCAAAGAATGGTCGCATGTCATCAAGCAAAGGTCCCCGGACGAAAATCAGTGTATGACACTAATTTCGCTCCTCTCGGTTGACGAGAGTCGCGGGTGACCATGAAATTTCCGCATGTAAATGACTTGTTGTTCCCGGAGGAACAAAAGGTGCAGAAGACTATGTCAGTCTCTGCATGCTATCAAGCGTTCTGTCTTACAGATAGCAAAAGAATGTTTATACGGATAACCACTCGGGTATTTCCACGTATCATCGGGCCCGCCGCCTCTGGATGATACAAGGGTGCAGAATGACCAAACTTGGTCTCTGCTTGTCATCGGGCCCGCCGCCTCTGGATGACAAATGGGTGCGAATAACCGTAAGGTATCTCCGCGTATCATCGGGCCCGCCGCCTCTGGATGATACAAGGGTGCAGAATGACCAAACTTGGTCTCTGCTTGTCATCGGGCCCGCCGCCTCTGGATGACAAAAGGGTGCGAATAACCGTAAGGTATCTCCGCGTATCATCGGGCCCGCCGCCTCTGGATGATACAAGGGTGCAGAATGACCAAACTTGGTCTCTGCTTGTCATCGGGCCCGCCGCCTCTGGATGACAAAAGGGTGCGAATAACCGTAAGGTATCTCCACGTATCATCGGGTCCGCCGCCTCTGGATGATACAAGGGTGCAGAATGACCAAACTTGGTCTCTGCTTGTCATCGGGCCCGCCGCCTCTGGATGACAAAAGGGTGCGAATAACCGTAAGGTATCTCCGCGTATCATCGGGCCCGCCGCCTCTGGATGATACAAGGGTGCAGAATGACCAAACTTGGTCTCTGCTTGTCATCGGGCCCGCCGCCTCTGGATGACAAGGGTGCAGAATGACCAAACTTGGTCTCTGCTTGTCATCGGGCCCGCCGCCTCTGGATGACAAAAGGGTGCGAATAACCGTAAGGTATCTCCGCGTATCATCGGGCCCGCCGCCTCTGGATGATACAAGGGTGCAGAATGACCAAACTTGGTCTCTGCTTGTCATCGGGCCCGCCGCCTCTGGATGACAAAAGGGTGCGAATAACCGTAAGGTATCTCCGCGTATCATCGGGCCCGCCGCCTCTGGATGATACAAGGGTGCAGAATGACCAAACTTGGTCTCTGCTTGTCATCGAGCCCGCCGCCTCTGGATGACAAAAGGGTGCGAATAACCGTAAGGTATCTCCGCGGGCTACCAGCTCTTGAGTCATGGCAACAAAAGGCGGTATGGTCGACAAAAGCGAGGCTCTTGCTCCTACGTATCCTCCAATGAGGAACTCAGACCTACGTAGTTCTGGATAACTTGTGAGACTGGGAAAAGTCTCGGTGTTTTCTCCACTAAAATGCAAACATGCTTTAGTAAAGATACAAATATTCCAACTGATTTAGAGCAGCATATGCTTTTTTGAGTGAAAAACAATGCGTCTATCGGGGAAGGAGAGTCTGCTGATGAAATCTCCCATAACCATAAATGAGATTTTGGATGTTAGCATTTCGTTTCTAAATGACCATTTAGAGGAAACACTGGGTTCGACAAAAATAGAAGAAATCCACTCAAAGTGTATCAATCTCGCACAGGTAAGTGTTTCATCCTAATTCCGAACCATAGATATGTCATGAATTGACTTTGCAAATTATTTCCTATCAAATCAAAAATTACATGCGTGATCATGGATCAATAGGACTTCCCTTGGGAATGGGTTCTTTTGGTGGGTTCTTCTTTCGGCTTTTGTGTGTTTTTTGGCTTTTGATTTTTCTGGCTTTTTTTCTTTTCCTGTTTTTGTTTAGTGCGGGGCGAGAAAAAAAGTCGCTAGCGCACGGGATTTTGGTTGGTAATCAAAGGGAGAAGACTATTTTAGGTCGTGGTTCCCTTTCCTTCTTTTTTCGTTCATTTGGTGACAAATCTGTATTGTTCAGATATTGTCCGGTCCAAAGACCTCTCTGCATATTCCTTCTGTTTTTCCTTAGATCCCTTCTTTTTTACTTTCTCCCATTCTTTGGTTGGGAATTTTCTTTCTTTTCTTTTTGCTTTCTCCCACTCTTTGATTGGGAATTTCCTTTCTTTTCTTTTTTGCTTTCTCTTTGATTGGAAATTTTCCTTCTTTTTTTCTTTTTTTGCTTCCGAGGGTAAGGATTGACATTCTCACCCTAGGTCAAGGTTTATGGTGAGTCAGGATTTTGGCTCAAGGTTTGTAGAATGGCTAGACATGATACATGTCGGGGTTTGGTTTGGTTCAAGGATAAAAGGGATGCCCCACACTATTTCCATGACACAAATGCAAAAATGATGATTTGGAAATTTTATGCAAAACTGGCCACGCATGCACCTATGTGGACACTCAAGTGTCAAACTTTTATGGTCATGTGATGCTAGGGCTCAGGATTCATTTCCTCTATTTTAAATCAACCCAATGTTTCCAAAAATATGTTCTTTTATCAATTTGTGCATTCATCCGGGTCCATTTCGGGCGTCTGGGGAAATTTTCACAGCATTCACCCTTCAGGTGTAGACACGTTTTTTCCTTCAAAAATCGGTTATGATCAATGAATGAATTTTTTCAAAGAAAAGTTGGAAATCGTCTCTTTTCAAAAGCATGTCGGTTTTTAGCTAGACAACTTATTTTCTCTTTTTCCACCTTTTTTTCTTCTTCTTTTTTTTTATTTGTTTATTTCTTTTTCATGTTTGTTTTTTTTTCTTCTCTTTTTTTTTTCATGAGGTATTTTGCTACCTAAACATGTGCATATTTTTGTGAGGTATTTCTGCTATATACATGCATACCCAAGGTATCTGGCCACCTAAACATACATATATATATTTTGTGAAGTATTTTTTTGTTTACATACATGCATATCTAAGGTATCTTTCTACCTAAACATACATATATATTTTGTGAAGTGTTTTTTTGTTTACATACATGCATATCTAAGGTATCTTTCTACCTAAACATACATATATATTTTGTGAAGTGTTTTTTTTTGTTTACATACATGCATATCTAAGGTATTTTCACTACCTAAACATACATATATATATTTTGTGAGGTATGACTACCTTCCGAGCTTGCGCTTGTTTTATTTAAATCCCCAGGATCATGAGCAACTAGGTGCATCCTACTATAAAAAGTGATCAAATAAAAAACATAGATTCAAAAGGTACTAGGTTGCCTCCTGATAGCGCTTCTTTAACGTCTTTAGCTGGACGCCTTATGACTTGTCAGTCACTGACCTAGTACTTTGCTTACCTTTGGCTTTGGACTTGGTAGCCTGCTGGTCGGCCATGTGTCGTAGGCAATACTCAAACCTTTTTGTGGATGAGCAGAGGTGAACTCTAGAGGTGATGGCGGTGCGTCTGTTGCCCGCTGCCGGCCATCGCCAGGCTGCTGTGGTGTTTCGCCCTGCGCCTGCCTGGAGACGCAGTACTTCTTGATGAAAGCTCGATTAGTAGGGGGCCTGATGCCCTTGCTGGAGGTGACAGGTACTCTGTAGAACTGACAGAGACCCGTATTTAGAGCTGGCAACTCCAAGACCCTGTTGGCCTTCTTCGGGTCCACTAGGTGTCTTGCGGGCACAATCCCCGTAAACAATAGATGACATCAGAAATCAGTTGGGGGAGGTGCATACTTACCTATGCCACGACGACATGAACTTGCTGGGGGGAACGGGCGCCCTGTAGGGCCGACAGAGGCCCGTAACCAGAGCTGGAAACCCCAGGGCCCTGTTGGACTTCTTCAGGTCCACTGGGTGTCTTTGTGGGTGCGATCCCTGCAAACAATAGATGGTATCAGAAATCAGTTGAACCATATGCATACTTACCCATGTCGGGACGACACAGACCAACTGATACTTTTGGAGGGGGAGATTGGCATTGCGGTCGCTGGGCAGAATGTTGCTAAGTAGCAATGTCATCTATATCTGTGTAAGAGTGGTCATGTTGGTGCGCATGATCCGCACTCGTCTCTTTGCAGCGGCACGGGTGAAATCTTGCCCCGGTATACATAGTAGCTGTGTGATAGCCTCCCTCTCTGGTTGTGCTCGCACAGTTGGCCATCCTCCAATATCAGGGGGTGGCCCAGGAACCGTTAAAAGGAAACTACTTGTCCCTTAACCGGGAGTGCAAGTCTTGGTTAAGCATTTAAGGATAGAGGACCTTAAATTCTCTTAAGGTGCGGATGTGGAGCACACTGAAAATGAGGACACGTAGCCCTCTAAAGGTGAGGGCGTGCAACCCTCTCAAGGCGAGGATGTATAGTCCTCTAGAGGTGAAGGCGTGTAGTCCTCTCAAGGTGAGGGCGTGCAGCCCTCTGTTGGCGAGGACGTGTAGTCCTTTAAAGGTGAAGGCGTGTAGCCCTCTGTTGGCGAGGACGTGTAGTCCTCTAAAGGTGAGGGCGTGTAGCCCTACGAAGGTGAGGACATGCAGTCCTCTGATGGCGAGGGCGTGTAGCCCTCTGAATGTGAGGACGTGTGGTCCTCTAAAGGTGAGGGCGTGTAGCCCTACGAAGGTGAGGACATGTAGTCCTCTAAAGGTGAGGGTAACTAGTACCCAAGGTGAGGGCGTGTAGCCCTCTCAAGGCGAGGACATGTAGTCCTCTGGAGGCGAGGACGTGTAGTCCCCTCAACGGTGAGGGTAACTAGTACCCAAGGTGAGGGCGTGTAGCCCTCTCAAGGCGAGGACATGTAGTCCTCTAGAGGTGAGGGCGTGCAGCCCTCTGATGGTGAGGACGTGTAGTCCTCTCCAGGCGAGGACGTGTAGTTCTCTCAACGGTGAGGGTAACTAGTACCCAAGGTGAGGGCGTGTAGCCCTCTCAAGGCGAGGACAGGTAGTCCTCTGGAGGTGAGGGCGTGCAGCCCTCTGATGGCGAGGACATGAAGTCCTCTGATGGCGAGGACATGTAGCCCTCTGAAGGTGAGGACATGTAGTCCTCTCAAGGCGAGGACGTGTAGTCCTCTCAACGGTGAGGGTAACTAGTACCCAAGGTGAGGGCGTGTAGCCCTCTCAAGGCGAGGACAGGTAGTCCTCTGGAGGTGAGGGTGTGCAGCCCTCTGATGGAGAGGACGTGTAGTCTTCTCAAGGCGAGGACGTGTAGTCCTCTCAACGGTGAGGGTAACTAGTACCCAAGGTGAGGGCGTGTAGCCCTCTCAAGGCGAGGACATGTAGTCCTCTAGAGGTGAGGGCGTGCAACCCTCTAATGGTGAGGACGCGTAGTCCTCTCAAGGCGAGGACGTGTAGTCCTCTCAACGGTGAGGGTAACTAGTACCCAAGGTCCACCCTTATGAGAAAGCAAGAGATCGACTCATCGAGAGGGCCGGTCATCCCAAATCCACAAGATTAGATGTAGGAAATCTATGCAGTTAACATGATTTTTAGGGATGCAGATGCATGCAACCTTTGTCGTGAAATTTGGTAAATGCGGACTTCATTTGAAACAATGCAATGTAATGGAAAGTTGTACAATGTTCATGACATTCTTTCCCTATTTTGTGATTTTGATTTTGATTTAATTTTTTTTGGAAAACACAGATTGACTGTCCTTTTGAAAGAGGTGATAATTCATGCAACCTCATCCTATCTTTTTTGCAAACCTCTCCGGGAACTCCCTCAGAGTGTGTGTTCTGTTTGATTTAGTCACTTGACCATTTTGGAGTGATGGCAATAGAGTCGTTTGATGTTTAATCAATCCATTGAAATCCTAGGGTTTGTCCCCTTTTTTTGTTAAAAACATCGATGGGTAAGAACTTTTGATCGGCCCCTATGTTCACTTGAGGCTCATGCACGGTGCCCCTCATTGCCCCAGTGTAAGGCTTTGAGGTACCAATCGTTGTCTTTCGTCATGACCTTGTAGCTGGGAACCTATTGAGTGAGAACTTCTAATCTGCCCCTAGGTTCGTTTGAGGTTTATGCATGGGGCCTTTCATTGCCCCAGTGTAGGGCTTAGAGGTACCAATTGTTGTCTTGTTTTCACAACCTCGTAGTGAGGAAGAATGAAAGACGCAATTGATTCTTGCAAAAAGAATTTTCCAAGGACGAGAAATAGTTGAAGGATTTTTCAGTTGATGGATTAAGTCAAATGACTCCTATGTAGAAGCAAGATGTTTTGATGTCTTGATGATGCTAAAGGATCAAGTGCTTCTAAGTTTTATTCAAGACAAGAATCCAAGAAAATCAAGATATATGATCAAGTTGATCTCTAGAATCTTAGGAAGAAGTTTCCAAACTGAAGAAGCAAAAGGTTTGACCAAGGAATTCTATCCTTTCAAATTGAGATTTGCTCTCTGGTAATCGATTACCAGTAGTTGAAAATGTTTTAATTCAAATTTTTAAAACCTGTAATCGATTACATAAGTCTTGTAATTGATTACCAGAGGGGATTTTCAGAAAATAATTTCCAAGAGACATATCTATTCAAATGTTTTATGAATGGCCATTCAAATGCTTTAAAGAGAGTTTTTATTGCCCAAACAGTTTTATCCTCTCGAAAGATCAAGACTTTTTCTGAACTGAAATGTCTTATCCTCTCAAAAAGATTCCTTGGTCAACCACTTGCTTATTCAATAAGGAATTTTTGATTGGTCTTCATTGTACAATCTATCCCTTTTAAGAGAGATTTCTTCTTCTCTTCTTCTTACTTCTGAAAAGGGATTAAGAGACTGAGAGTCTCTTATTGTAGAGGATTCTTGAACACAAGGGAAGGGTTGTCCCTGTGTGGTTCAGACTTTGTAAAAGGAGTTTTACAAAGAGAGTGGAAAATCTCAAGTGGGTTTCTTGAGGACTAGACGTAGGCGCGGGAAGTGGCCGAACCAGTATAAATCAAGTTTGCATTCCTCTCTTCCTTTAAACTTCTTTTATTGCTATTTATCTTTTGCTTTAAAGAAGTTTATTTTGATTTGTCTTTTGAGTAATTCATGTTAAGGGTGCATTGTTAATCCAAAAAGAAAGAGTGATAGTTCAATTGGGGAATAGTCTTTGCATCTTAATTCAACCCCCCTTTTTCTTAAGGTAACTGAGGCCATTTGTCCAACATCCTATTCTTGACAACTCGCTTCTCTAAGAAGACAAACTTTCTGGAATGATAAAATGAAGTCACATGAACGTCTATATTTTTACTTGAAAACACAGTCAATCAAATGCCTTTTTATTTTTTTTTTTATTTTGAAACTTATTTTTTATTTTGAAACTTATTTGTTTTGAACTTTACTCATTGTTTTACGGCAACCCCACCAACGTGCAAGACGAGTAATCTCTGATTGAACGGTCTTGGAAGTCCAAACTCAGGAGCACAGGTCGCTTGAGCAAACTGACCAATGGCTTGCACTTGAAAATCCTGATGAGTCATTAGAGACATCTAACAACAGTTTTCAAAATTGCCCCATGTGTGGCATCTCTTGTCAATGTCAGGATTTACACGCGATTCTCCTCAAATTTCAGCTAGCCCGCATCAATTAGACCTTGCACCTTACGCCTGAGGGTCATACAGTGCTCAATGGAATGCCCCAGGGCTCCCCCACGATATGCACATGTTGCGTTCGAGTCATATCCTCAGAAAAATGGGGGTTTGAGGGAACCTAGCAGGGGTTATGGCTACCATTGCGTTATCAAGTAGATATGGGAGCAAGTTAGCATATGACACCGGAATTTGGGGTGAATCCTACAGGCTTTTCGCTGCAAAATTCATTTCTTGGTTGGTGTTTTTTTTTGGTTTGTGCTAAAGGTGGTCTTCGTCATTAGAAGTGCGGTAGACAGGCTTTGTGGTTGATTTAGGGATGGCCTTTGTGGATAACTGGGTGGTGGGTAAGGAGGTGGTTTGTTATTGACTGAGTAATGACATTGTTGGGTTTGGTGGGAAACTTGGCCGTATAGGAATGGCAGTCACAGCATGGGTTTCTCCCTCATCCTCACCCTCTTTATTTGCCCCAGTTTTCTCATTCGTCTAAGCAGGATGATTAAATTTGCCTCTTTTCAGATCCACTTCGATCATTTCACTGGCGAAGACCAAATCCGCAAAGCTTTGAGGGTGCGTAGCCCACCATCTTTTCATAGTAGAGTATCGATAATGTGTCTACCATCACGATTATCGTCTCCCTTTCCATCATTGGGGGTACCACTTGGGCCGCCAGATCCCTCCACCTTTTGGGCGTGTTCTTTGAAAGATCCGTCCCCCTTTTTGCAAATGTTCTGTAGTTGCATCCTATCCAGAACCATATCAAAATTGTACTAATACTGCCTAACAAAGGCAACCATTAGGTCCTTCCAAGAATGGACTCGGGAAGGTTCCAAGTTAGTGTACCAGGTAACAGCTACCCCAGTAAGACTTTCTTGGGAGGAATGTATCAGCAATTCCTCATCTTTTGCGTATTCCCCCATCTTCTGACAATACATCTTTAGATAGTTCTTGAGACAAGTAGTCCCCTTGTACTTGTCAAAGTCCAGCACCTTGAACTTGGGAATGACCATGTTTGGGTATTAGGAACAACTTTTCTAGGTTAGCAAAGGCATAATCTTCACCTCCTTCAATGGCCCTGAGCCTTTCCTTTAGATGATCCACCTCTCCCTTTTCGGCCATAGCAGGAGGGGCTCTTCCCACCGCAAAATGCAATGGTTGTGGTTGTGGGCGAAACTGAGGGCCCTCCAAAGTGTTTTCAAAGGGTATACCACCAACTGCTTGCCCTTCAGTGGCATATCCGAGCCAAGGCTCGAAGTCAGCTAGATTGTGGTGGGGAATTTCTTGTGTCTCCCCCATGGTTTGAGAGATATGTGCCTGATGAGGTTATTTGTTCTCAATGAGTATCGGAGTGGAGTTATTGAGATTTTCATTGAGAGTGTATGCCACATTGGGTGGTGTATAGTTGGGAGGCAAGCCATATGATGGGAAGGCGTGCTCGTTTTGAATTTGCACATCATGGGGTCATCCGTACTTCCCAAATCTTTGCCTACCATATTTGAGGTTGGATGATTCATTTGCTTGAGGCCAGATGGGAGCATCGGGTTCACCTTAGCGACAGCGCTAATAGCGGCAACTATAAACGCATTGGCTTCCATTATCTTCTTCATGCTCATCATGGCCTTCATCATTGTGGCCATTTGCTCTTTTATGGCCTCCATGTCGGCCTTCATCTTCTCTTGCACCTCCTCTGCTTCACCCATTACTCTAGCTCTAGCACGAGTTCGGTAAGGGCGCCGTAAAGCGTGTCCTTTTCTTTTTGATAACAATGATTAAGTTCATTTTATTTTATTTTATTTTATTTTTCAAGGAAAGAATGCAATGAGCAATGCAACCAATGAAAAGCATGGATGTATGCGAATGATGTACAGTTGAAGTATTGCGAATTTTTACGCAGGATATGGGGTTGAATCAATTTAGATTTCCAACATGGTCCATGACATTTTTGTCAAGGTGAAACTGGAAGTAACAAGGACATCAATAATCCTAAATATGTTTGGCAGTAGACGAAGCAGTGATGTGACTCGATTCATCTTTTGCCCCAATTTTGCAAGACGGTTACTTCCATATTTCAACTTGACTTGATGAACCTTTTTGTAAAAACATGAGCTTGGTTCAACCCTATAATCCAAGGAATGGCAATTCTGGTTGCCAATACTTCAACAACATCTCATAGGGATGAATGACTCGGGCATACTTTAAGCTATGCATGGAAAATGTAATTATGAAATTGAGATGCCCGAAAAAACACCATTTCCTAGTTAACCATGCATTAGGTACCATGTTCAATTCTTTTGTTTTGTTGTTGTGTGTTTTTTTTTTTAGAAATGGGTTTATGATCCCAACATGGTTGGCTCATGGTGCCTAACACATGCAACTAAGAATGTAGTGTGAAGTTTCACGCTTCCCCTTTTTTGTTTTTGTTTTGTAGAGGAAAATGCAAGGATGAGCAAACATGAAAACAAATGGTATGCAATTTTGCAGATCAAAAAGTTTGTTGAACGCATATGCATGATGATGCCATGACTCATGCAAAATGTGAGGCCGAAATGTGATAACGGACAAATGCAGGATATGTCCATTATGATGTTATGAAGAGATGCTTATGCGATGCATGATATGAATGCATTTTACGGACACAAGAGCCCGAAAAATTATCTCTTCTTACTTGCGCTTTTGGGGGCGCAGTGCCCCATGTGTACAATTAAGAAGGTGATATGGACCTTCCGGCTTCCCGTGACAAAGGACGAGACCAACATACAATGCATGCTAGAGATAAAATGCGGGAGTGACTTGATTCGCACTGATTTTTGGAGTAAAAACATGGGATAAACTCATTTTATTCAAAAAGTTATAACTAGTCAAGATCTAAGCGACAATACAAACTTCCTAGCGGTTTCTAATCATATGGTCCATTAAGTCTATCATATGTTGACAATAGCTGAGAAGTCCGTGGATCTTCTTGGGGGCGGAGTAGGTGTCCGCCATTGCTTTGGCCTTGGCTAGCAATCGGGGAAGTTCTTGACTCCTGTTCAAAGTAAGAGCAAATCGGTCCGTCCACATTGTTGCCTCTTGGTGCAATGAATCAATTACCCTTTCCCTTGCTTCCCTTTCTGCTGATATCTTGGCGTACTCATCCTCTAGCCTTTGCTCGTGAGTCGCCGCTAGATTTAGCTTCTCTTTGCACTTATCGATGATGGCCCACATATTCCCTTCAGTCTCGCTTAACTGTTGGGACAAATTTCTTTTCGACCTAAGGCAAACCTTTAGCTCGTCCTTCAAGATCATGCCTTTGACCCGTGATGATTCCTTTCACCTCTTCAGAGCTTGAGCTCACTATTGCTGCCCTATAAAGCCCCTCAAAACTTTGCTTTGGTCGTGTTCTTCCTTTCGGGCCTTCTTGGTTTCTCATTCCAAGGCTTCATCGGTGGCCATATTGACATCCCTTAGTTCATCATACTCTTTTCAGACTTTGATGGCTATGGACTTGAACTTCTCTTTGACTACCCGGGCTCTTTCAAGCTTTGCCTTTAGGGCTTGTACCTCATCACTTTCTTCCAAAGCTTTAACCTCATTGTCTCTCACAGTCTTTAGATTTGGGAGCCAATCCAATCCTTGTGTCCGGACTCTCAGCCACTTATGATAGCCGCCAATGATCCCATTACTGCTTCCCCTAAGCTCTCTGTCCTTTCTTCACGCCGCATCCCATGCCTTGCGAACTCCTTGGAGTACCCTCGCGTTGTGGTCACTGAAACCTCGTGCGATGAAAGGCGTGATGCTTTCGTCTGATGGCACTCCTCTCATGGGACATCCTTCGCATGAAGATAGAATCCTGATTCTTCCTTCCTTCTAGCGAGGGAACAATTTAACCGACGCCCCTCCATGCTAGCCAAGAGTTGGTGCACAACAAACAATTCTTGCACCGCTCTTTTCACATCCCCGGTCGAACGTGTCATACATGGCCAAAATGGCGACGACCGGGCTTTCCTTGCCATGATGAAAGGCGAGGAAAGCGTCAATCGCTGCTAGGTCCACTAACCCTTCCATATTCGGAAAGAGGACAACTCCAAAGATCAAAAGCGCCAAGATGTCAATAAAAGAAAGCCCATTCGCCTTGATTTGCCAAGGCCTTTGCACTTTCCTCCAAACACTTCCTTGGTACTCCGACTACCCCATTTTCGACTTGCCTTTGGCGGTCTAATTCCTGCACCGAGATTTGGACTTTTTTAGAAATTCTGGCCAATGAGGGGTAGAACCCTGAGAAGAGGTATGGTTTCCTTCCCCCTAGAGGACATCCTAGGATCTCCTCAAATTCTTCCACCATTGGTGATAGCTGGAAGTCCCCAAAGATGAAGCACCTCAACGGCTGATCATAATACTGGGCGAGGGAGGCAATTGGTTCCATGGAGACTTCTACCCTAGCTAGGTCCCAAATGCTTACCATAGGCTTTGCGGAAGGCTTGCCGTTGAAGTTGACCCATTAATTGCCCCAACTTTCGTAAACTGGTGACCTCTAAGCTCTTGATTTTGACTTGATAAAACCTCTTTTTAAGCGAAGGCTTTTGACTTGACCCCATGTTTTACCGTTGAAATAAAATCTAGTGCGAATCAAAACTCCGACATCTATCATGGGTGGAATGGATGAATGCATGAAGGAATGCATATGACACGGATGCAATTTATGAATACGGGAGCTCGGGAAATTGTCTCCTTCTTAGATACAACGTCTTGGGGTAGCAAAGTGCCCAACGTATGTATTTAAGAAGGTGACACGGACCCTCCGTTGGTTTGCTCAAGAGAGGGGATTAAGACGGAACCCGCACATGATGCACATGCGAAAGGTACAATACGGGGATGTACATAGTATGATAATATTCACTGAACATAAGCAAACGGGTATATGATACTTATGCATGGCAGTGTGAAAAATGGCACGCAGCGTGTTTGCTCCGTGCCCCTATTTAAGGGACCTATAAGGGAGAGAACTAACTAGGCTTTTAGCAATAATCCCCAAGGTAGTCATATCTCTCTTGATGGTTTCTAGAGGTATCATCCCCTTCGAAGAACATATTGCAGCAGTAGGGACTACTAGCAACAATAAGTTTTCAAAGAGAAAAGCTCTAGATGAGGGTTCACTGTAATCAAGCAAGTCGGAGACCTAGCATGATCACAGATTCACCTCCACTCCTTATGTTCCCATGAACCCGGGTATAGGACCCTTTTTCACTCACAGTGTGTGCAAATAGTGTTAGTGTTTGTGTGCATCAAATGAATAAATATTTACCTCATGCATACATTCTAAAACACACTAAAAGCAACAAAAAGTTTATATACACAAGAACATAAGACAAATAAAGGGAAACCATCAAAGGAGAAAGTCATGATAAAACATTGCACAAGATTAAATGGCCTAACTCACAAAAACAGTCCCCAGTGGAGTCGCCAACTGTCGCAAACTACCCTTCGGCGGGAGGGCGACGCGAGACTCGCGGGATGCGTGTTCCACGAAAGGAATACGCGCGGAGTCGCCACCAACGTTTATTTGAGGAAAACGTCGGAAAAACCGGAAAAGACGCGATCTACGAACTTTTAAGTGAAAGGTTCGGGAGTTGTATTTACGCACGGGGAAGGTATTAGCACCCCACACGTCCGCCCCAAGGGACGGCAGCCTTTAATCGAATGTGCAAACATGACTTTGATTTTTACGTTCCTTTTTATGTCCTTATATCCTTTTATACCCTTTTTATATTTTTCCCTTTTTTTGTGGTCGACAAGGGTGTTTCCCTTTGCTCCTACGTATTCCTCAATTTGGGATGAGAAAATCAGACCTACGTAGTTCTTTTTTATCAAGTGATTCTTTTTTACTTTAAGAGGTGATCATTTTAAGGCGTTGGACCTTAAAAATGATCCATTTTACTTAGTGAGAAAATGAAATGACAAACTTCAAAAGCCTATTTTTATGGACGAGCTTGACTAGGCGAATTGATTTTAGCCTTTAGTTTCACTTTAGTTATTAATCAATTCGATTAAGAATGAGAAATCCCAAAGAGAAAACGTCCGATTGATTTTCCGCTTTATTTTACTAAAAGATGTCTTTTTGATTATTATATTATTTTTTACCTCTTTTTGATTTCCAACGTGGTTACGGCACGACCGAACGGTCGGAATTTATTTTAACCGAAGTTAATGGATAATACAATTCAAACGTTCGGTGGAAATTTATTTTATTTTTAAGTTAAGCGAGAAATGACTTAAGTAAAATGGCTTAAGCACGTCAACAGGGGGTATAAAAAGTAAACAAAACAAGAATAAAAATGCACGAAACACAATGTGGACCACTACGGGTACATAGAATGAATCGAAAAGCTTGGTTCGAGGTACTTACCCGTTGAAGATCGAAGAACGATGAAGAACGAATGAAGAACGTCGAAGAACGGTTGAACCCTTTGCGAAATTCTTCACGGAAAACGTTACGGAAACGTTTCGGAAGCGCCTCGGCTTAGATTTTCTTCACGGAAACAATTTTTCCAAGCAAATTCGAAAGAGAGAGAAGTGCCTAAGGGGCTGAACCCTTTTCTTTTTCACTTCCTCCCCTATTTATAGCAAAATAGGGGAGGTGGTTGCCGCCCAGCTCGCCCAGGCGAGCCAGGTTGCTTCCTCCAGAAGCAACCGCCTTCTGGAGGAATATTCTGGAGGGCCCAAGTGGGCCTGGGTGCTATTTGCACCCCCATTTTTACTAAGTACACCCCCTTCTGCTGTTTTTTGGTGATTCTTTTTTCGTAAAGTTACGGAAACTTACGAATTTCGTAACGATACTTGTTTTCTTTCCGTAATGTTACGGAACCTTGCGGATTACATAATCATCCCCTTTTTAACTTACAGAATGTTACGGATCCTCACTTAATTATGCAACGATGCTTCCATTTGATTTCCGGTGTGTCACGGAAACTTACGGATTCTGCATCAATATTTTTTGGTTTTTTTCGGCATGTCCTGGAATTTCACAAATCGCCTAATGATGGGTGCCAAGCACCTCACGAGGACCAAAGAATGGTCGCATGTCATCAAGCAAAGGTCCCCGGACGAAATTAGGGTATGACAGTTGGTAACTAAGAAGGTGATTGCTTCATGCATCCCTCGATTTTAACCAAGTTATTGTTACTATTTCCCTTCTTTTTGCTTTTGACAATTCTGCACATTGTTCAGACATTGTCTGGTACAAAGGAAACCTCTCTGTATTTATTATTATTATTATTATTATTATTTCTTTTCTATATTTTCTTTTATGCTTTTCTCCAAGCTTTGATTAGTTGAATTTCTTCCTTTCCTTTTTCTTTTCTTTTCTTTTGAAGCACATTTATAACCCAAGGTAAAAAAAGTTTTTTTTTGGGAAGATCCTTCTTTTCCAATGGTAAGGTTGGAAATTTCCATCCTAGGTCAAGGTTATGGCCAAAACGTTGAGGTTTGGCTCAAAAGGCCTACGGATGGCGGGACATGACATATGTCAGGATATTTGTTTAGCAAGTGGTTTAGGAATAAGGGAATGCCCCAGATCATTTCCATGACACGCATATGACGATGATGATTAGAAATTCATGCAAAACTAATCATAGCACACATCCATGTGGACACTCATACATAAAGCTTTGTGGCCATGTAAACGCTAAGGCTTAGGGTTTGTTTTCCCCCATTCAAATCAACCCAGTGTTTCCAAACAATGCTTTTTTATCAAGTTACGCACACATTCGAGTCCATTTAGGCCTTCGGGAAAAAAACTTTCATTGCATTCACCCTTTAGGCGCACCCACATTTTTTTTTCAAAAATATTTCTATGTCTTGACCCGTGAATTTTCCAAAGAAAACTGACGGTCATTTTATTTCAAAAGCGTGTTGGCTTTTAGTTTTTTTTTCTTTAAGCTTTTTCTTTTAATCAATTTCTTTCAAGCAAATTTCTTTTCTTTTTTTTTTGTTAGAAAAGGTTTGTACCTTAGGCAATGTTGGTAATCGAGATTACATTTTATCTAAAGGAATAAAAGGCGTGCGAATGAAAATACACTAGACCCCCTATTTTTTTGGCATTTCAGACAAACCATCGAAAGTACAATACAAAAATGTGCTAGAAGTGGTAAGGTTAATCACAATGAGATAACAAACAACTAAAAGCAATAACATAACATCCAGTTTTATCGCAATGAGACAATCAATAACTAAGAGCAATAACATCAAAGTTCAGTTTTATCAGAATGAGATAACAAAATAACAACTGAAAACAATAACATCAAATAAAGACGAAATCACTATTTTTCGTGGCCCCGACCGTGTGACTCTACCTCCTCAAGTGAAGAAATCCAGCACGTCGGTCATATTGTCGTCCTTCTGAGATCCTTCGTCGTCCCCAGGGGTCCCTGCGGGTCCTGCCAGTGTCTCAAAATCGGCCTCATCTCTGGGCCAGGCAACTGTGGCCCTGAACTGCTCGGGGGTAGGCCAAGGGAAAGGACTAGGGTCCTGACTCTACTGGTGCATATTGTATCGATAGAATGTCTCATTTAGCTGCACCTGCCCCCTGTGATTAGCCGCCTGCTGGCTAGTCACATGCTGCATGTATATGTGCATCTGGAGTTCTATCCTCCGCAGGTGAGCGGAGATGGACTCCAGGGATGGTGTCTCCTATAGAGGCGGCGGTGGTGCATCTACAGTTGGCTGCTGCTGGCCCTCCTCCTGCTGCTGTGCCTGCTTGGGCATGTAGTATTTCTCAATGAAGGCTCTGCTGATGGGAGGCCGGATAAGCTTGCTAGGGTTGACCAACACTCCATAGAATTGGCACAGGCCTGTGAACAAAGCAGGAAAACCCAGGGCCCTGTTGGACTTCTTTGGGTCCACTGGGTGTCAAGGAGGCATGATCCCTGCAAATTGATACACAACATATGATATTAGCTGGGCAATATGTACACTCACCTGAGTCAGGATGGCGTAGACCAGCTGACACTTCGGCCGGGGGAGGTCTGAGTTATGGTCGTTAGCGAGAATGTTGCTAAGCAGCAACGTCATCCAAATCTACGTGAGGGTGGTCATGCTGGTGCGCATGATCTTCACCCGTCTCCCTGCTACGCTCTGGGCAAAATCCTACCCCAGAATGCACAGCAACTGGCTGATAGCCTCCTCATTGAAGCTTGAGGCCTGACTCCTCCTCTGGCTAAACTCATAGTGTTGGCTCTCCTCCAAGACTAGTTGATGCCCCAGAAACTGATTAATGGCATCCTCATCGAAGGGGATCCACTGGCCTCTCACCCAGGAGCATTTGTCTCTAACTCCCTCCTCTGTAGGCCATGCATTGGCATAAAACTCCATGACTATCTCTGGTCGTACTTAGCCATGGGTGACACCAGCTGAGTCCATTGCCTCTGGGAAATTTTCACTTGAAACTCAGTATACTCTCTATCCCTTAGCTGGACTCGCCTTTCCTTAAGGAACAACCAGCCTTTAATGGCCTCAAATCATCTTTGGTGTTCCTCACTCTGGAACTTATGCCCATCAAACTCCATGTCCACCTGTGGGGCCGCACTAGAACCTTCTCCAACGACATCTTTCCTAGACCTCTTGGCTGGAAGCTTCTTTGGAGCAATTTCCCTGTGAGGACACACTTGCAAAGTTAGTTTGCAAGGAAATACCAATCATTACAAACAAGAGCCAAACAACACTTAAATGGTGCGAGTGCCAACATGCAATTTAGAAAACAATCACATTGGGGCACGTGCTATTTTATGATACATACCTATATACATGCATTTACACACACACACACAACTACTGTCATATACACACATTTTATGCATTTACACACACACACACAACTACTGTCATATACACACATTTTTTCGAAAGGCATTTCCATGTTATATATTCAACACATATAGGCATCTTTTATGCTACCTAACCAACATATATACACATTTTTGAAAGGCATCTTTTGTGCTACCTAACCAACATACACACATATTTTCGAAAGGCATCTTTTGTGCTACCTAACCAACATACACACATATTTTCGAAAGGCATTTCCTATGCTACCTATCCAACATACACACACACACACACACACACACACTATTGAGAGGTATTTTAAATGCTAACTATCCAACGCATACACTTTATTGAAAGGTAT
Source organism: Glycine max (assembly GCF_000004515.6). Classification (NCBI taxonomy): domain Eukaryota; kingdom Viridiplantae; phylum Streptophyta; class Magnoliopsida; order Fabales; family Fabaceae; genus Glycine; species Glycine max. Next base: position 20,520,823 of record NC_038252.2, on the reverse strand, counting down.
TTTGCTCATGCCACCTATTCAACATACGTCCACACTATTTGAAACGCACCGTTTCACTTAAGAGAAAAAAAAAGAGAAAAGCCCACCCCCCCTCCATCAGTTTTTAACACCCGAGACCCCTCCCCCATTTCCCAAATTCCTTTTTCTTTTTCTATAACCCACCCCCATCTCTCAAACCCTATCTCTTTTTCTCCAAATTTTTATCTCTCAATCTTTCACTCATCTCCTTCCATTGTTCCAAAATTATCAAGCTTATTGCATCCTTGTGTCATTCCCAAGCATAAGAAGGTGATTGAAGAAAAAGGGAGCATCACTCATTTCCTTATATTTTTCTATTTAATCTTTTTAAGGTAAAAATTTATAACCCATTGTGTTAGATGAGTATTTTATAGCACTGATTAGTTATGGGTTGTGTGGAGGGTTAGAAATTAAGTATTAGGGATTTTTGTGGTTTCCTCAAAACCCTAGGTTTGCTATAATTGAGGATTTTGTCTAATCTGTTGTTCTCTTATTTTTAAATGCTTAGATCCTGTGGAAAATACGGTGGTTGAGCTTCCCAACAGCATTGGAAGACATTGATTGCGTTATTTATGTGAGTAGCTAATCTACTTAGCGACATTTTTAAAGTTCTTTTAGGAGAAGCAAGTAAACTTCAATACACACACACACACACACACACACACACACACACAGACACATATATATATATGTATATATATATATATATATATATATATATATATATATATATATATATATATTCTTTATGATCTTGGAAATTTATTTTGAGATTTTGATAATATATATAAGGATGAATGTTGGATTATTTGTTTATGGTATTTATTGTGAGTTCATGATTGATTGTCGGTTGCTACAACGAAGAGAAAATGTAGCCTATGAGTCAATTTCTCATAGTATAATTAATATTTGCCGTTTGCTACAACGAAGAGATAATGTAGCCTGAGTCAATTTCTCATAGTATAATTATATTTGCCGTTTGCTACAACGAAGAGATAATGTAGCCTATGAGTTAAATTCTCATAGTATAATTTGTTAGACAAGTGGCCTCAGATATCTTAAGAGGGGGGGGGGGGGGGGTTGAATTAAGATATTACAACTTATTTCCCCAATTAAAAATTCTATTTAACTTTCTATTCAAGCTATAAATTCCCTTAATAATGAATTTCTTAAATAATGATTCAAAAGAACAATTTGAATATGAATATAAAACAATAATAAATAAAGGAGTTTAAGGGAAGAGAAAGTGCAAACTCAGATTTATACTGGTTCGGCCACACCCTTGTGCCTACGTCCAGTCCCCAAGCAACCCGCTTGAGAGTTTCACTATCTTGTAAATTCCTTTTACAAGTTCTAAACACACAAGGACAATCCTTACTTTGTGTTTAGAATCCTTTCACAACAAGAGACCCTCGGTCTCTTAATCCCTTTTCAGAATAAAGAAGAAGAGAAGAAGAAATCTCTCTTGAAAGAGATAGATTGAACAATTTTAGCACTCAAATAATTCCTTATTGAATCACAAGTGTTTTGGCCAAGGAATTTGTAAGAGGATAAAACGATTTTGCTTTTTAAGAGGATAAGACCTTTTTTGTTCTGAAAAACTCTTATGTCAAATTCGTGTCTCAAGTCACATATATATAGGCCTTTGATAGCCATTCAAGAACCACACAAAAAAGATGTGACTGTTGAGAATATTTTCTGAAAATCTCCTCTGGTAATCGATTACACACATACTATAATCGATTACAAACTTTAAAATTTGAATTAAAAACGTTCAGAAACTGCTGGTAATCGATTACCATATATGTGTAATCGATTACACAGTGCAAATTTTGAATTCAAATTTTAATAGCTGTTGTAAATCAGTTTTGGCCACTGGTAATCGATTACATCCTCTGGTAATCGATTACCAGAGAGTAAATTTGTTGAAAAAGACTTTTTAACTTAAAATTCTTGGCCAAACCTTTTGCTACTTCAATTGGAATTCCCTTCCTATTTAATATACCCTCTCTAAGACTCTAGAGACTGTCTTGATCATCCATCTTGAATATCTTTAATACCTTTGTCTTGAATAAAGCTTTGAGACTCATGTGAAAACTTTGGCTTCATCAAAACATTCAGCTTGATCCTTTGTCTACATAATTATATTTGCCATTTGCAACAACGAAGAGATAATGTAGCCTATGAGTCAAATTCTCATAGTATAATTATATTTGCTGTTTGCTACAACGAAGAGATAATGTAGCCTATGAGTCAATTACTCATAGTATATTTATATTTTCCGCCTGCTGCAACGAAGAGATAATGCAGCCTACGAGCTAAATGTCGTAGTTATATAATTATCATTCACCACAACGAAGAGATAATGTGGTCTATGCGCACATAGTGGAATGAAAGTTGATTATAAAGTTATTATTCTTGAATACCAGTTTATGAGTAGTTCTAAAATTATATTTCTTTGAGTACATTGATTTCTAAAAGCAAGTGTATTTTATTTATTTATTTATTTAATGTCCTTTTAAATTTCTTTGGATGTAAAGACTCGTACTATGTTGTGCTCTCCTCCCTATTCGCTTTGTATTTTATGCTCTCACTAAGTCTTTGTGACTTATCCCCTTATTTTATTTTATTTTTCTCAGATACACAAATAGTGGAGTGACTGACTTCCTGGGATTTGCTGACTTACCTAGGAATTTGATTATCTTTTGATAGGCCTCCATTGCGTCTGATGGATATTTTGTTTGTAACTCCAGTATAATGCAGCTATAGGGTAAGGGTAGTAGTAAATTTAGAGAGAATTCCTTGTTTTGAAATTTATATGATTCTCTCTTATATGCTGATGATGTACTTATGATGATTAATATTTATAATAAACAGTGTTATTAGTGGATATTCTGGATAATATGTTAAGGGTCTGTGTTGTGACCTGAGGCCTTGACAAATGGATGGCATGGGATATATATATATATATATATATATATATATATATATATATATATATATATATAGGTTATTTAATATAGGGCAGGCTAGCCAGACTAAGGAAATCATAGTCTGTGCGCCAGTCATGGTCCAAGGGTGGGTCGTGACCCTATTGAAAGGTATTTTTCATGCTACCTAGGTGCAAGGTATTCATCATGAGGCAAAAAAATTCAAATTCTAGTCAAAAACCTCACAAACATGCTCTCATATTCATGCATTTTTTTACATGCAAGACCAAAAAACCTTAGATTCCTAGGCCTAAGTCACATTTTTGGCCCTTTATTCTAGCTTCTACAAACTATCCACACACTCACAATGGCATCCATATGTGCACAATTCGTTCCACAAGCCAAATTTCACAAAACCACACGCAAATGACATTGAGGCATTTCACCGAACACTTGGTGGGTGCATGTTTTATACATGAAAAAATAAGGAACGGGGGCAATATGGCATGCCCATTCATCTCAGACTTCACAATAGGCCTACGGCCATCCCCTACAACCCCCCAACTCAAACAAACAAGCATGAATCCAGCCATACATTGCCTCATGAAATTAGCAAAAACAAGCAAGCAAAGCTCTAAAATACAGCAATGGCAAGCCAAAGATAAAAGGAAAATGGCACTTGTAGTGAGTGAGCAAGAGTGCAAAAAATGGAAGCAAAAATGCAAAAATGGTGACTTAGGGCTGCTAGACTCGTGAATCCCATGAGTTCCTACGCTTTTTGAATGTTGGGGAAGATTTTGGGGTGAAGAATGGCTTCACTCCTCCCCATTTTATGTTTCTGGTTCATACATGCTCGCCCAGGCGAGCTAACCCTGTCTTTTTTTTTTGGAAAAACCCCTTTGCAACAATTTAAACTATTCCTAGCCATGTTTATCATTTCGTTAACTCCTATGGTCACAAATAAACTAGGCACATTCAAATAAAATTCAAGAAAATAGATAAATAAAAACATGAATTTTAAAGAATAGAATTAGAAATACTAGGCTGCCTCCTAGAAGGGCTTCTTTAACGTCTTGAGCCGGATGCGGGATGATGATTTGTTGATCATGGGCCTAGCACCTGCTTGTACCTGCCCTTAAGCTTTTGAATAAAGGAAATGGCATCATGCAGTAAACGTGAAACTATCCACAGAATACCCATATTACCTTTCACTTGCCCTTGCTCCAATTTTGGTGTGATATTGATCAATACTCAAAATGAATCTTCATTTATCCCCCGATCCGCAGGATGACAAGATGCAAATGCATGCATGCTTATGATTAGGAAGTTAAAGTGCAACAACTAAACAAATGTTATTATGTTCAATTTTACTTAAACGCTTACGGCGCCCCTTTTGATGGAGCCAAATGGCTCCAGATTCAATGGGAAAAATTGAAAGTGTAGGTTCTCAAGAAGTAAAAACACAACACAAGAAATTAAAACACAAATCATCAATCCAATGTTTATTAATGTTGCGATCATGGTTTACAAAGGTTTGGAAGACTTTGGAGATCCCAATGAGTCTTTGGAGAACAATCATGTATTGAACCCTTTAGCTGCCCCAAGTACTAAGCATAATATCGTTTGACGACAGCGGAATTCACGGGCGAAGGTAATTCTTCATCGTCCATGCTGGCAAGCACCAATGCTCTTCCCAAAAATGCTTTCTTCATGACAAAAGGTCCTTCAAACTTCGGAGCCCATTTTCCCCTATGGTCTTTCTGAGCTTGGGGCACTTTCTTGAAGACGAGATCCCCTTCGTTGAACTTGCATGGGTGTACATTTTTGTCGAAAGCGTTCTTCACCCAGCTCTGATATAAACGTCCATGGCTCATGGCGGCCAATCTCTTACCTTCTATAAGATTCAGCTGATCAAAGCGTGCTTGGGCCCATTCTGACTCTTCCAACCTTGACTCGGCTAGAATTCTCAAAGAGGGAACCTCTACTTTAAACGGAAGCACAACCTCCATCCCGTACACCAAAGAGAACGGATTTTCCCCAGTTGATGTCCGCACTGAGGTTCTGTCATACCCTAATTTCGTCCGGGGACCTTTGCTCGATGACGTGCGACCATTCTTTGGTCCTCGTGAGGTGCTTGGCACCCATCATTAGGCAATTTGTGAAATTCCAGGACATGCCGAAAAACCAAAAAAATATTGATGCACAATCCGTAAGTTTCCGTGACACACCGGAAATCAAATGGAAGCATCGTTGCATAATTAAGTGAGGTTCCGTAACATTCCGTAAGTCAAAAAGGGGATGATTATGTAATCCGCAAGGTTCCGTAACATTACGGAAAGAAAACAAGTATCGTTACGAAATTCGTAAGTTTCCGTAACTTTACGAAAAAAGAATCACCAAAAAACAGCAGAGGGGGGTGTACTTAGTAAAAATGGGGGTGCAAATAGCACCCAGGCCCACTTGGGCCCTCCGGAATATTCCTCCAGAAGGCGGTTGCTTCTGGAGGAAGCAACCCTGCTCGCCTGGGCGAGCTGAGCTCGCCTGGGCGAGCTGGGCGGCAACCACCTCCCCTATTTTGCTATAAATAGGGGAGGAAGGCAAGAAGGAAGGGGTTCAGCCCCTTAGGCACTTCTCTCTCTTTCGAATTTGCTTGGAAAAATTGTTTCCGTGAAGAAAATCTAAGCCGAGGCGCTTCCGAAACGTTTCCGTAACGTTTTCCGTGAGGAATTTCGCAAAGATTTCAACCGTTCTTCGACGTTTTTCATTCGTTCTTCATCGTTCTTCGATCTTCAACGGGTAAGTACCTCGAACCAAGCTTTTCGATTCATTCTATGTGCCCGTAGTGGTCCACATTGTGTTTCGTGCATTTTTATTCTCGTTTTGTTTACTTTTTATACCCCCTGTTGACGTGCTTAAGCCATTTTACTTAAGTCATTTCTCGCTTAACTTAAAAATAAAATCAATTTCCACTGAACGTTTGAATTGTATTATCCGTTAACTTCGGTTAAAATGAATTCCGACCGTTCGGTCGTGCCGTAACCACGTTGGAAATCAAAAAGAAGTAAAAAATAATATAATAATAAAAAAAACATCTTTTAGTAAAATAAAGCGAAAAATCAATCGGACGTTTTTTTCTCTTTGGGATTTCTCATTCTTAATCGAATTGATTAATAACTAAAGTGAAACTAAGGCTAAAATCAACTCGCCTAGTCAAGCTCGTCCACAAAAATAGGCTTTTGAAGTTTGTCATTTCAATTTCTCACTAAGTAAAATGGATCATTTTTTAAGGTCCAACGCCTTAAAATGACCACCACTTAAGTAAAAAAGAATCACTTGATAAGAAAGAACTACGTAGGTCTGAGTTCCTCATTGAGGATACGTAGGAGCAAAAGCCCCGCTTTTGTCGACCACCCCAAGAGATCGTTAATGGTCCAATGCCTTAACGTTTCTCTCCTTTCAAAAACAAGAGATCGTTAATGGTCCAAATGCCTTAACGTTTCTCTCCTTTCAAAAAACAAGAGATCGTTAACGGTCCAATGTCTTAACGTTTCTCTCCTTTCAAAAACAAGAGATCGTTAATGGTCCAAATGCCTTAACGTTTCTCTCCTTTCAAAAAACAAGAGATCGTTAACGGTCCAATGCTTTAACGTTTCTCTCCTTTCAAAATCAAAAGACCGTTTAATGGTCCAACACCTTAAATGACCTTTTGTTCAAATAAAAAACATATTTTGCAAAAAAGACAAAAAAACAAACTTAAACCAAACACTTTGTTCCGAAAGAACTACGTAGGTCTGATTTCCTCATCGCAAAATGAGGAATACGTAGGAGCAAAGGGAAACACCCTTGTCGACCACAAAAAGAGAAAAATATAAAAAGGGTATAAAGGATATAAGGACATAAAAGGGAACGTAAAAAATCAAAGTCATGTTTGCACATTCGATTAAAGGCTGCCGTCCCTTGGGACGGACGTGTGGGGTGCTAATACCTTCCCCGTGCGTAAATACAACTCCCGAACCTTTCACTTAAAAAGTTCGTAGATCGCGTCTTTTCCGGTTTTTCCGACGTTTTCCTCAAATAAACGTTGGTGGCGACTCCGCGCGTATTCCTTTCGTGGAACACGCATCCCGCGAGTCACGCGTCGCCCTCCCGCCGAAGGGTAGGTTGCGACAGTTGGCGACTCCACTGGGGACTGTTTTTAGAGAGTTAGGCCATTTAATTTTGTGCAATGTTTTACCGTGACTTACCCCTTTGTTGGTTTCCTTTCATTATGTTCTTGTGTATATAAACTCTTTGTTGCTTTTAGTGCGTTTTAAATGTATGCATGAAGTAAATATTTATTCATTTGATGCACACAAACACCAACACTATTTGCACACACTGTGAGTGAAAAAGGGCCCTATACCCGGGTTCATGGGAGCATAAGGAGGGGAGGTGAATCTGTGATCATGCTAGGTCTCCGACTTGCTTGATTACAGTGAACCCTCATCTAGAGCTTTTCTCTTTGAAAACCTATTGTTGCTAGTAGTCCCTACTGCTACAATATGTTCTTCAAAGGGGATGATACCTCTAGAAACCATCAAGAGAGATATAACTACCTTGGGGATTATTGCTAAAAGCCTAGTTAGTTCTCTCCCTTATAGGTCCCTTAAATAGGGGCACGAAGCAAACACGCTGCGTGCCATTTTTCACACTGCCATGCATGAGTATCATATACCCTTTTGCTTATGTTCAGTAAATATTGTCATACTGTGTACATTCCCGCATTGTGTCTTTTGCATAGGCATTGCATATGGGTTCTGTCTTGATCCCTACTGTAAACAAACCAACGGAGGGTCCGTGTCACCTTCTTAAATACATACGTTGGGCACTTTGCTACCCCAAGACGTTGTATCTAAGAAGGAGACAATTTCCCGAGCTCCCGTATTCATAGATTGCATCCGTGTCATATGCATTCCTTCATGCATTCATCCATTCCACCCATGATAGATGTTGGAGTTTTGATTCGCACTAGATTTTATTTCACTTTAGTAAAACATGGGATCAAGTCAAAAGCCTTCGCTTAAAAAGAGGTTTTATCAAGTCAAAATCAAGAGCTTAGAGGTCACCAGTTTACGAAAGTTGGGGCAATTAATGGGTCAACTTCAACGGCAAGCCTTCCGCAAAAGCCTATGGTAAGCATTTGGGACCTAGCTAGGGTAGAAGTCTCCATGGAACCAATTGCCTCCCTCGCCCAGTATTATGATCGGCCGTTGAGGTGCTTCATCTTTGGGGACTTCATGGTGGAAGAATTCGAAGAAATCCTAGGATGTCCTCTAGGGGGAAGGAAACCATACCTCTTCTCAGGGTTCTACCCCTCATTGGCCATCATTGGCCAGAATTTCTAAAAAAGTCCAAATCTCGGCGCAGGAATTAGACCGCCAAAGGCAAGTCGAAAATGGGGTGGTCGGAATACCGAGAAAATATTTGGAGGTAAAAGCAAGAATCTTGGCAGATAAAGGCGAGTGGACCCCATTCATAGATATTCTCACACTGTTGATTTTCGAGGGAGTCCTCTTTCCAAATGTTGATGGGTTGGTGGACCTGGCAGCGATCGACGTTTTTCTCGCCTATCATAACCACAAGGAAAGTCCGGTTGTCGCTATGCTAGCCGACCTATATGACACCTTCGACCGAAGATGTGAAGAAAGCAATGCAAGGATTGTTTGCTGTACTCCAGCTCTCTATGTGGGGCTGGTTTCACACCTTTTTCTCCAAGAAGGTAGGCCCGTCTATCCGCTACAAGGTTACCGCTCGTGCGTCGAAAAAGGAAAGGCGAATTGGGACCAACTCTTGGCTAGCATGGGGGGGCGTCTGTTAATTGGTTCCCTCGCTAGAAGGAAGGAAGAATCAAGATTCTATCTTCATGCGAAGGATGTCCAAATGTTCCCTTGATGGGAACAAGGGGTTGTATTAATTATAATCCCGTTCTCGCCATAAGACAGCTTGGCTACCCCATGAGAGGAGCGCCATTAGACGAAAGCATCACGCCTTTCATCGCACGGGATTTTAGTGACCACAACGCGAGGGTACTCCAAGGAGTTCGCAAGGCATGGGATGCGGCATGAAGAAAGGACAGAGAGCTTAGGGGAAGCAGTAATGGGATCATCGGCGGCTATCATAAGTGGCTGAGAGTCCAAACACAAGGATTGGATTGGCTCCCAAATCTAAAGACTGTGAGGGACGATGAGGTTAAAGCTTCGGAAGAAAGTGATGAGGTACAAGCCCTAAAGGCAGAGCTTGAAAGAGCCCGAGTAGTCGAAGAGAAGTTCAAGTCCATAGCCATCAAAGTCTGAAAAGAGTATGATGAACTAAGGGACGTCAATATGGCCACCGCTGATGCCTTGGAACGAGAAACCAAGAAGGCCCAAAAGGAAGAACACGTGCCAGCAAAGTTTTGAGGGGCTTTATAGGGCAGCAATAGTAAGCTCAAGCTCCGAAGAGGTGAAAGGAATCATCACGGGTCAAAGGCATGATCTTGAAGGACGAGCTAAAGGCTTACCTTAGGTCGAAAAGAAATTTGTCCCAACAGTTAAGCGAGACTGAAGGGAATATGTGGGCCGTCATCGATGAGTGCAAAGAGAAGCTAAATCTAGCGGCGACTCACGAGCAAAGGCTAGAGGATGAGTACGCCAAGATATCAGCAGAAAGCGAAGCAAGGGAGAGGGTAATTGATTCATGGCACCAAGAGGCAACAATGTGGACGGACCGATTTGCTCTTACTTTGAACAGGAGTCAAGAACTTCCCCGATTGCTAGCCAAGGCCAAAGCAATGGCGGACACCTACTCCGCCCCCAAGAAGATCCACGGACTTCTCAGCTATTGTCAGCATATGATAGACTTAATGGACCATATGATTAGAAACCGCTAGGAAGTTTGTCACTCAGATCTTGACTAGTTATAACTTTTTGAAAAAAATGAGTTTATCCCACGTTTTTACTCCAAAAATCAGTGCGAATCAAGTCACTCCCACATTTTATCTCTAGCATGCATTGTATGTTGGTCTCGTCCTTTGTCACGGGAAGCCAGAAGGTCCATATCACCTTCTTAATTGTACACATGGGGCACTGCGCCCCCAAATGCGCAAGTAAGAAGAGATAATTTTCCGGGCTCTCGTGTCCGTAAAATGCATTCATATCATGCATCGCATAAGCATCTCTTCATAATATCATAATGAACATATCGTTCCTGCATTTGTCTGTTATCATATTCCAGCCTCACATTTTGCATGAGTCATGGCATCATCATGCATATGCGTTCAACAAACTTTTTGATCTGCCTCATCCTTGCGTTTTCCTCTACAAAACAAAAACAAAAAAGGGGGAAGCGTGAAACTTCACACTACATTCTTAGTTTCATATATTCGGTACCATGAGCCAACCATGTTGGGATCATAATCCCATTTCACTTAAAAACAAAATAATTGAACATGGTACCTAATGCATGGTTAACTAGGAAATGGTGTTTCTTCGGGCATCTCAATTTCATAATTACATTTTCCATGCATAGCTTAAAGTATGCCCGAGTCATTCATCCCTATGAGATGTTGTTGAAGTATTGGCGATCAGAATTGCCATTCCTTGGATTATAGGGTTGAACCAAGCTCATGCTTTTATAAAAAGGTTCATCAAGTCAAAATATGGAAGTAACCGTCTTGCAAAATTGGGGCAAAAGATGAATCGAGTCACATCACTGCTTCGTCTACTGCCAAACATATTTAGGATTGTTGATGTCCTTGTTACTTCCAGTTTCACCTTGACAAAGATGTCATGGACCATGTTGAAAATCTAAATTGATTCAACCCCATATCCTGCGTAAAAATTCGCAATCTTCAACTGTACATCATTCGCATACATCCATGCTTTTCATTGGTTGCATTGCTCATTGCATTCTTTCCTTGAAAAATAAAATAAAATAAAATAAAATGAACTTAATCATTGTTATAAAAAAAAAAAAACATGCTTTACGGCGTCCTCACCGAACTTGTGCTAGAGCTAGAGTAATGGGTGAAGTAGAGGAGATACAAGAGAAGATGAAGGCCGACATGGAGGCCATTAAAGAGAAAATGGCCACAATGATGGAGGCCATGATGAGCGTGAAGAAGATAATGGAAGCCAATGCGGTTGCAATTGCCGCTACCAGCGTTGTTGCTAAGGTGAACCTGATGTCCCCATCCGGCATCAACCAAATGAATCATCCAACCTCAGATATGGTAGGCAAAGATTTGGGAAGTACGGGCAGCCCCCATAATGTACAAATTCAAAACGAGCACGCCTTCTCGCCATATGGTTTGCCTCCCAAACTATACACCACCCAATGTGGTGTACATTCCCAATGAGGATGTCAATAACTCCACTCCCATACTCATTAAGAGCCAACAACCTCAATCTGATCATGCACATGTCTCTCGACCCATGGAGGAGACACATGAAATTCCCCACCACGATCTAGCCAACTTCGAGCCTTGCCTCGGATATGCTGCTGAAGGGCAAGCACTTGGTGGTATACCCCTACAAAACCCTTTGGAGGGCCCTCAGTATCACCCACAACTGCACCTTTTGCATTCCACAGCGGTTAAAAACCCTCATGACTATGGCAGGAATGGGAAAGTTGGATCATATAGAGGAAAGGCTCAGGGCCATTGAAGGAGGTGAAGATTATGCCTTTGCTAACCTAGAAGAGTTGTTCCTAATACCCAAACATGGTCATTCCCAAGTTCAAGGTGCCGGACTTTGGCAAGTACAAGGGGACTACTCGCTCCAAGAACCATCTAAAGATGTACTGTCGGAAGATGGGGGCATACGCAAAAGATGAGAAACTGCTGATACATTTTTCCTGAGAAAGTCTTACTAGGACAACTGTCGCCTGGTATACTAACTTAGGAACCTTCTTGAGTCCATTCTTGGAAGGACCTAATGGTTGCCTTCATTAAGCAGTGTCAGTACAATTCTGATATGGCTCCGGATAGGATGCAACTACAAAAAGTGTGCAAAAAGGGGGCACAAATCTTTCAAAGAATATGCCCAAAGATGGAGAGACTTGGCAACTCAAGTAGCACCCCCAAAAACAGAGAAAGAGATTATCACAATGATAGTAGACACGTGACCGGTGTTCTACTATGAAAAAAATGGTGGGTTACACACCTTCAAGTTTTACAGATTTGGTCTTCGCCAGCAAAAAGATCGAAGTGGATCAGAAAAGAGGCAAATTTGATCATCCTACTAGGACAACTGAGAAAACTGGGGCAAATGAAGAGGGTGAGAAAGAGGGAGAAACCCATGCTGTGACTGCCATTCTTGTACGGCCAAGTTTCCCACCAACCCAACAATATCTTTACTCAGCCAATAACAAACTTTCTCCTTACCCACCACCCAGTTATCCACAAAGGCCATCCCTAAATCTACCACAAAGTCTGTCTACTGCACTTCCCATGACGAACACCACCTTTAGCACAAACCAAAAACATCAACCAAGAAGTGAATTTTGCAGCGAGAAAGCCTGTAGAATTCACCCCAGTTCCAGTGTCCTATGCTAAACTTGATCCCATATCTACTCAATAATTCAATGGTAGCCATAACCCCAACCAAGGTTCCTCAACCTCCATTTTTCTGAGGATACGACTCGAACGCAACGTGTGCTTATCGTGGAGGAGCCCTGGGGGATTCCATTGAGCATTGTATGACCCCGAAGCATAAAGTGTGAAGTCTAATTGATACGGGCTGGCTGAAATTTGAGGAGAATCGCTTGTTGAATCATAACATTGACAAGCAACACCATACATGGGGCAATTCTGGAAGCTGTTGTTATGACTCATCAGGATTTTCAAGTTTATGCCATTATTATAAACCACAGTTACAATGCTAAATGATATGGATAAAATGGACATCCTTGTCCCTCATCCTCTCACAAACGCATGTTTGCTTATTCAACTTTCACCGGAATGTGGGTGCAAGCCATTGGTCTATTTGCTCAAGCGACCTGCGCTCCTGAGTGTTGACTTCCAAGACTGTTCAATCAGAGATTACTCGTCTTGCACGTTGGTGGGGGTGCCGTAAAACAACGAGCAAAGTTCAAAACAAATAAGTTTCAAAATAAAAAATAAAAAGGCATTTGATTGACTGTGTTTTCAATATAGACGTTCATGTGACCTCATTTTGTCTTTTTAGAGAGAAGTGAGTTATCAAGAATAGGGTGTTGGACAAATGGCCTCAGTTACCTTAAGAAAAAGGGGGGTTGAATTAAGATGCAAAGACTATTCCCCAATTGAACTATCAATCTCTCTTTTCGGATTAACAATGCACACAGGGATAACCCTTCCTTTGTGTTCAGGAATCCTCTACAACAAGAGACCCACGGTCTCTTAATCCCTTTTCAGAAATAAGAAGAAGAGAAGAAGAGGTCTCTCGTAAAAGAGGTAGATTGTAAAATGAAGATCAATCAAAAATTCCTTATTGAATAAGAAAGTGGTTGACCAAGGAATCTTTTTGAGAGGATAAGACATTTCAGTTCAGAAAAACTCTTGATCTTTCGAGAGGATAAAACTGTTTGGGCAATGAAAACTCTCTTTAAAACATTTGAATGGCCATTCATAAAACATTTGAATAGATATGTCTCTTGGAAATTATTTTCTGAAAATCCCCTTTGGTAATCAATTACAAGACTTATGTAATCGATTACAGGTTTTAAAAATTTGAATTAAAACATTTTCAACTAATGGTAATCGATTACCAGAGAGCAAATCTCAATTTGAAATGATAGAATTCTTTGGTCAAACCTTTTGTTTGTTTCAATTTGGAAACTTCTTCCTAAAGAGTCTAAGAGATCAAACTTGATCATATATCTTGACTTTCTTGGATTCTTGTCTTGAATAAAACTTAGAAGCATTTGATCCTTTAGCATCATCAAGACATCAAAACATCTTGCTTCTACATAGGAGTCATTTGACTTAATCCATCAACTGAAAGATCCTTCAACTATTTCTCGTCCTTGGAAAATTCTTTTTGCAAGAATCAACTGCTTCTTTCATTCTTCCTCACTACGAGGTCGTGAAAACAAGACAACACTTGGTACCTCTAAGCCCTACACTGGGGCAACGAAAGGCACCATGCAAAAACCTCAAGCGAACCTAGGGGCAGATTAGAAGTTCTCACCCAATAGGTTCCCTCCTACAAGGTCATGACGAAAGGCAACGATTGGTACCTCAAAGCCTTACACTGGGGCAATGAGGGGCACCGTGCATGAGCCTCAAGTGAACATAGGGGCCGATCAAAAGTTCACACCCGTCGATGTTTTTAAACAAGAAAAAAAAGGGAGACAAGCCTTGGAATTTCAATAGATTGATTAATTATCAAACGACTCCATTCCCGTCACTCCAAAATGGTCAAGTGACTAAATCAAACAGAACATACACTCTGAGGGAGTTCCCGGAGAGATTTGCAAAAAGATAGGATGAGGTTGCATGAATTATCACCTCTTTCAAAAGGACAGTCAATCTGTGTTTTCCAAAAAAAAATTAAATCAAAATCAAAATCACAAAATAGGGAAAGAATGTCATGAACATTGTACAACTTTCCATTACATTGCATTGTTTCAAATGAAGTCCGCATTTACCAAATTTCACGACAAAGGTTGCATGCATCTGCATCCCTAAAAATCATGTTAACTGCATAGATTTCCTACATCTAATCTTGTGGATTTGGGATCAACGGCCCTCTCGATGAGTCGATCTCTTGCTTTCTCATAAGGGTGGACCTTGGGTACTAGTTACCCTCACCGTTGAGAGGACTACACGTCCTCGCCTTGAGAGGACTACGCGTCCTCACCATCAGAGGGCTGCACGCCCTCACCTCTAGAGGACTACATGTCCTCGCCTTGAGGGGGCTACACACCCTCACCTTGGGTACTAGTTACCCTCGCCTTGGGAGGACTACACGTCCTCGCCAACAGAGGGCTGCACGCCCTCACCTCTAGAGGACTACATGTCCTCGCCTTGAGAGGGCTACACACCCTCACCTTGGGTACTAGTTACCCTCACCGTTGTGAGGACTACACGTCCTCGCCTTGGGAGGACTACACGTCCTCGCCAACAGAGGGCTGCACGCCCTCACCTTCAGAGGACTACATGTCCTCGCCTTGAGAGGGCTACACGCCCTCACCTTGGGTACTAGTTACCCTCACCGTTGAGAGGACTACACGTCCTCGCCTTGAGAGGACTACACGTCCTCACCATCAGAGGGCTGCACGCCCTCACCTCCAGAGGACTACATGTCCTCGCCTTGAGAGGGCTACACGCCCTCACCTTGGGTACTAGTTACCCTCACCGTTGAGAGGACTACACGTCCTCGCCTTGGGAGGACTACACGTCCTCGCTAACAGAGGGCTGCACGCCCTCACCTTCAGAGGACTACATGTCCTCGCCTTGAGAGGGCTACACGCCCTCACCTTGGGTACTAGTTACCCTCACCGTTGAGAGGACTACACGTCCTCGCCTTGAGAGGACTACACGTCCTCACCATCAGAGGGCTGCACGACCTCACCTCCAGAGGACTACATGTCCTCGCCTTGAGAGGGCTACACGCCCTCACCTTGGGTACTAGTTACCCTCACCGTTGAGAGGACTACACGTCCTCGCCTTGAGAGGACTACACGTCCTCACCATCAGAGGGCTGCACGCCCTCACCTCCAGAGGACTACATGTCCTCGCCTTGAGAGGGCTACACGCCCTCACCTTGGGTACTAGTTACCCTCACCGTTGAGAGGACTACACGTCCTCGCCTTGAGAGGACTACACGTCCTCACCATCAGAGGGCTGCACGCCCTCACCTCCAGAGGACTACATGTCCTCGCCTTGAGAGGGCTACACGCCCTCACCTTGGGTACTAGTTACCCTCACCGTTGAGAGGACTACACGTCCTCGGCTTGAGAGGACTACATGTCCTCACCTTCAGAGGGCTGCAAGCCCTCACCTTCAGAGGACTACATGTCCTCGCCTTGAGAGGGCTACACGCCCTCACCTTGGGTACTAGTTACCCTCACCGTCAGAGGGCTACACGCCCTCACCTTGAAAGGACCACACGTCCTCGCCAGCAGAGGGCTGCACGCCCTCACCTCCAGAGGACTACACCTCCTCGCCTTGAGAGGACTACATGTCCTCACCTTCAGAGGGCTGCACGCCCTCACCTTCAGAGGACTACATGTCCTCGCCTTGAGAGGGCTACACGCCCTCACCTTGGGTACTAGTTACCCTCACCGTCAGAGGGCTACACGCCCTCACCTTGAAAGGACCACACGCCCTCGCCTTGAGAGTACTACACGTCCTCACCATCAGAGGGCTGCACGCCCTTACCTCCAGAGGACTACATGTCCTCGCCTTGAGAGGGCTACACGCCCTCACCTTGGGTACTAGTTACCCTTACCGTCAGAGGACTACACGTCCTCGCCTTGAGAGGACTACACGTCCTCACCACCAGAGGGCTGCACGCCCTCACCTCCAGAGGACTATAAGTCCTCGCCTTGAGAGGGCTACACGCCCTCACCTTGGGTACTAGTTACCTTCACCTTCAGAGGACTACACGTCCTCGCCTTCAAAGGGTCATGTACCTTCAACTTCAGAGGACTACACGTCCTCGCCGTCAAAGGGTCATGTGCCTTCACCTTTGTAGGGCTACATGCCCTCACCTTCAGAGGACTACACGTCCTCACCTTTAGAGGACTACACGTCCTCGCCATCAGAGGACTACATGTTCCCCATTTTCAAAGGGGGGCATGCCCTCACCTTCAGAGGATTGCACGTCCTTGCCATCATAGGACTACAGTCCCTCGCCTTCGAAAGGCGACACGTCCTGAACTTCAGAGGGCTACACGCCCTCGCCTTTAGAGGACTACGCGTCCTCACTTTCAGTGGGCTCCATATCCACACCTTAAGATAATTTAAGGTCCTCTGTCCTTAAATGCTTAACCGAGACTTGCACTCCCGGTTAAGGGACCAGTAGTTTCCTTTTAACGGTTCCTGGGCCACCCCTTGATATTGGAGGAGGGCCAACTGTGCGAGCACAACCAGAGAGGGAGGCTATCACACAGCTACTATGCATACCGGGGCAAGATTTCACCTGTGCCGCTGCAAAGAGACGAGTGCGGATCATGCGCACCAACATGACCACTCTTACATAGATATAGATGACGTTGCTACTTAGCAACATTCTGCCCAGCGACCGCAATGCCAATCTCCCCCTGCAAAAGTATCAGTTGGTCTGTGTCGTCCCGACATGGGTAAGTATGCATATAGTTCAACTGATTTCTGATACCATCTATTGTTTGCAGGGATCGCACCCACAAGACACCCAGTGGACCCGGAAAAGTCCAACAGGGCCCTGGGGTTTCCAGCTCTGGTTACGGGCCTCTATCAGTCCTACAGGGTGCCCGTACCCCCCCGGCAAGGTCACGTCATCATAGGTAAGTATGCACATCACTCAACTGATTTCTGATTTCATCTATTGTTTGCAGGGATCGCACCTGCAAGACACCCAGTGGATCCGAAGAAGTCCAACAGGGTCTTGGAGTTGCCAGCTCTAAATATGGGTCTCTGTCAGTTCTAGGGAGTGTCTGTCGCCCCAGCAAAGTCATCAGACCCTCCTACCAATCGAGCTTTCATCAAGAAGTACTGCGCCCCCAGGCAGGCACAGGGCGAAGCACCACAGCAGCATTGGGATGGCCGGCAGCGGGCAACAGACGCACCGCCATCACCTCTAGAGTTCACCTCAGCTCATCCACAAAAAGGATAGAGCGTTGCTTACGACCCATGGCCGACCAATAAGCGACCAAGTCCAAAGCCAAAGGTAAGCAAAGTACTAGGTCAGTGACCGACAAGTCATAAGGCGTCCAGCTAAAGACGTTAAAGAAGCGCTACTAGGAGGCAACCTAGTACCTTTTGAATCTATGCTTGTTATTTGATCACTTTTTATAGTAGGATGCACCTAGTTGCTCATGATCCTGGGGATTTAAATAAAACAAGCGCAAGGTAGTCATACCTCACAAAATATATATATGTATGTTTAGGTAGTGAAAATACCTTAGATATGCATGTATGTAAACAAAAAAAAAAACACTTCACAAAATATATATGTATGTTTAGGTAGAAAGATATCTTAGATATGCATGTATGTAAACAAAAAAATACTTCACAAAATATATATGTATGTTTAGGTAGAAAGATACCTTAGATATGCATGTATGTAAACAAAAAAATACTTCACAAAATATATATATGTATGTTTAGGTAGAAAGATACCTTAGATATGCATGTATGTAAACAAAAAAACACTTCACAAAATATATATGTATGTTTAGGTAGAAAGATACCTTGGATATGCATGTATATAGCAAAAATACCTTACAAAAACATATATATGTATGTTTAGGTAGCAAGATACCTTGGATATGCAGTATATAGCAAAATACCTCATGAAAAAAAAAAGAGAAGAAAAAACAACAAACAAGAAAAAGAAATAAACAAATGATAATGATAAAAAAAAAAGAAGAAGGAGAAAAAAGAAAAAAATAAGTTGTCTAGCTGAAAAACCAACATGCTTTTGAAAAGAGATGACTTCCAACTTTTCTTTAAAGAAAATTCGCTGATCATAGCTAGTTTTTGAAAAAATGTGTATACACCTGAAGGGTGAATGCCGTGAAAATTTTCCTGGACGCCCAAAATGGACTCGGATGAATGCACAAATTGATAAAAGAACATATTTTGGAAACATTGGGTTGATTTAAAATAGAGGAGATGAATCCTGAGCCTTAGCATCACATGACCATAAAAATTTGACACTTGAGTGTCCGCATAGGTGCATGCATAACCAGTTTTGCATAAAGTTTCCAAATCGTCATTTTTGCATTTGTGTCATGGAAATAATGTGGGGCATCCCTTTTATCCTTGAACCAAACCAAACCCTGACATGTATCGTGTCTAGCCATTCTACAAACCTTGATCCAAAATCATGACTCACTATAATCCTTACCCTCGGAAGCAAAAAAAGGAAAGAAGGAAATTTTCCAATCAAAGAGAAAGCAAAAAGAAAAGAAAGGAAATTCCCAATCAAAGAGTGGGAGAAAGCAAAAAGAAAAGAAAGGAAATTCCCAATCAAAGAGTGGGGGAAAGCAAAAAGAAAAGAAAGAAAATTCCCAACCAAAGAATGGGAGAAAGTAAAAAAGGAAGGAAAGAAAGTTCTTGATCAAAGAAACTAGAAGAAATGTGCAGAAAGGTCTTTTGACCAGACAATATCTGAACAATACAGAATTGTCGCCAAATGAACAAAAAAGAAGGAAAGGAAACCACGACCTAAAATGGTCTTCTCCCTTTGATTACCAACCAAAATCCCGTGCGCTAGCGACCTTTTTTTTCGCCCCGCACTAAACAAAAAAAAACAGAAAAAGAAAAAGCCAGAAAAATCAAAAGCCAAAAACACACAAAAGCCGGAAAAAAAAAACCACCAAAAGAACCCATTCCCAAGGGAAGCCCTATTGATCCATGATCACGCATGTAATTTTTGATTTGATAGGAAATAATTTGCAAAGTCAAGTCATGACATATCTATGGTCCGGAATTAGGATGAAACACTTACCTGTGCGAGATTGATACACTTTGAGTGATTTTCTTCTATTTTGTCGAACCCAGTGTTTCCTCTAAATGTTCATTTAGAAACGAAATGCTAACATCCAAAATCTCATTTATGGTTATGGGGGATTTCATCAGCAGACTCTCCTTCCCCGGTAAACGCATTGTTTTCCACTCAAAAAAGCGTATGCTGCTCTAATCAGTTGGAATATTTATCTCTTTACTAAAGTATGTTTGCATTTTAGCGAAGAAAACACCGAGACTTTTTCAAGTCTCACAAGTTATCCAGAACTACGTAGGTCTGAGTTCCTCATTGGAGGATACGTAGGAGCAAGAGCCTCGCTTTTGTCGACCACACCGCCTTTTGTTGCCATGACTCAAGAGCTGATAGCCCGCGGAGACACCTTACGGTTATCCGCACCTCGTCATTCAGTGACCCCAAGTGTGATTCACGAGTAGAGACCAATATGGTCATCTGCGCCCTTTCCGGAGATGTCAGCATTTTCCGATGGAGACTTTTCAAGTCTCACAAGTTATCAAGAACTACGTAGGTCTGAATTCCTCATTGGAGGATACGTAGGAGCAAGAGCCTTGCTTTTGTCGGCCGCCCCATAATCTTTGTCATACTGACCCTGAGGTCATGTGACGTGCACCCTTGTATCATCCAGAGGCGGCGGGCCCGATGATACGCGGAGATACCTTACGGTTATCCGCACCCTTTTGTCATCCAGAGGCGGCGGGCCCGATGGCAAGCAGAGACCAAGTTTGGTCATTCTGCACCCTTGTATCATCCAGAGGCGGCGGGCCCGATGATACGCGGAGATACCTTACGGTTATTCGCACCCTTTTGTCATCCAGAGGCGGCGGGCCCGATGACAAGCAGAGACCAAGTTTGGTCATTCTGCACCCTTGTATCATCCAGAGGCGGCGGGCCCGATGACAAGCAGAGACCAAGTTTGGTCATTCTGCACCCTTGTATCATCCAGAGGCGGCGGGCCCGATGATACACGGAGATACCTTACGGTTATTCGCACCCTTTTGTCATCCAGAGGCGGCGGGCCCGATGACAAGCAGAGACCAAGTTTGGTCATTCTGCACCCTTGTATCATCCAGAGGCGGCGGGCCCGATGATACGCGGAGATACCTTACGGTTATTCGCACCCTTTTGTCATCCAGAGGTGGCAGGCCCGATGACAAGCAGAGACCAAGTTTGGTCATTCTGCACCCTTGTATCATCCAGAGGCGGCGGGCCCGATGATACGCGGAGATACCTTACGGTTATTCGCACCCTTTTGTCATCCAGAGGCGGCGGGCCCGATGACAAGCAGAGACCAAGTTTGGTCATTCTGCACCCTTGTATCATCCAGAGGCGGCGGGCCCGATGATACGCGGAGATACCTTACGGTTATTCGCACCCATTTGTCATCCAGAGGCGGCGGGCCCGATGACAAGCAGAGACCAAGTTTGGTCATTCTTCACCCTTGTATCATCCAGAGGCGGCGGGCCCGATGATACGCGGAAATACCCGAGTGGTTATCCGTATAAACATTCTTTTGCTATCTGTAAGACAGAACGCTTGATAGCATGCAGAGGCTGACATAGTCTTCTGCACCTTTTGTTCCTCCGGGAACAACAAGTCATTTACATGCGGAAATTTCATGGTCGCCCGCGACTCTCGTCAACCGAGAGGAGCGAAATTAGTGTCATACACTGATTTTCGGGGACCTTTGCTTGATGACATGCAACCATTCTTTGGTCCTTGTGAGGTGCTTGGCATCCATCATTAGGCAATTTGTGAAATTCTAGGAGCGACAAGTCATGGTCACCCGCGACTCTCGTCAACCGAGAGGAACGAAATTAGTGTCATACACTGATTTTCGGGGACCTTTGCTTGATGACAAGCGACCATTCTTTGGTCCTTGTGAGGTGCTTGGCACCCATCATTAGGCAATTTGTGAAATTTTGGGAACAACAAGTCATTTGCATGTGGAGATTTTATGGTCACCTGCGACTCTCGTCAAATCGAGAGGAACGAAATTAGTGTCTTATCTTTACTTTCCTTTTATCTCCAATAAAAGACAAGTAAAGAGGGGCAACTGTCATACCCTAATTTCGTCCGGGGACCTTTGCTCGATGACGTGCGACCATTCTTTGGTCCTCGTGAGGTGCTTGGCACCCATCATTAGGCAATTTGTGAAATTCCAGGACATGCCGAAAAACCAAAAAAATATTGATGCACAATCCGTAAGTTTCCGTGACACACCGGAAATCAAATGGAAGCATCGTTGCATAATTAAGTGAGGTTCCGTAACATTCCGTAAGTCAAAAAGGGGATGATTATGTAATCCGCAAGGTTCCGTAACATTACGGAAAGAAAACAAGTATCGTTACGAAATTCGTAAGTTTCCGTAACTTTACGAAAAAAGAATCACCAAAAAACAGCAGAGGGGGGTGTACTTAGTAAAAATGGGGGTGCAAATAGCACCCAGGCCCACTTGGGCCCTCCGGAATATTCCTCCAGAAGGCGGTTGCTTCTGGAGGAAGCAACCCTGCTCGCCTGGGCGAGCTGAGCTCGCCTGGGCGAGCTGGGCGGCAACCACCTCCCCTATTTTGCTATAAATAGGGGAGGAAGGCAAGAAGGAAGGGGTTCAGCCCCTTAGGCACTTCTCTCTCTTTCGAATTTGCTTGGAAAAATTGTTTCCGTGAAGAAAATCTAAGCCGAGGCGCTTCCGAAACGTTTCCGTAACGTTTTCCGTGAGGAATTTCGCAAAGATTTCAACCGTTCTTCGACGTTCTTCATTCGTTCTTCATCGTTCTTCGATCTTCAACGGGTAAGTACCTCGAACCAAGCTTTTCGATTCATTCTATGTGCCCGTAGTGGTCCACATTGTGTTTCGTGCATTTTTATTCTCGTTTTGTTTACTTTTTATACCCCCTGTTGACGTGCTTAAGCCATTTTACTTAAGTCATTTCTCGCTTAACTTAAAAATAAAATCAATTTCCACCGAACGTTTGAATTGTATTATCCGTTAACTTCGGTTAAAATGAATTCCGACCGTTCGGTCGTGCCGTAACCACGTTGGAAATCAAAAAGAAGTAAAAAATAATATAATAATCAAAAAAACATCTTTTAGTAAAATAAAGCGAAAAATCAATCGGACGTTTTTTTCTCTTTGGGATTTCTCATTCTTAATCGAATTGATTAATAACTAAAGTGAAACTAAGGCTAAAATCAACTCGCCTAGTCAAGCTCGTCCACAAAAATAGGCTTTTGAAGTTTGTCATTTCAATTTCTCACTAAGTAAAATGGATCATTTTTTAAGGTCCAACGCCTTAAAATGACCACCACTTAAGTAAAAAAGAATCACTTGATAAGAAAGAACTACGTAGGTCTGAGTTCCTCATTGAGGATACGTAGGAGCAAAAGCCCCGCTTTTGTCGACCACCCCAAGAGATCGTTAATGGTCCAATGCCTTAACGTTTCTCTCCTTTCAAAAACAAGAGATCGTTAATGGTCCAAATGCCTTAACGTTTCTCTCCTTTCAAAAAACAAGAGATCGTTAACGGTCCAATGCCTTAACGTTTCTCTCCTTTCAAAAACAAGAGATCGTTAATGGTCCAAATGCCTTAACGTTTCTCTCCTTTCAAAAAACAAGAGATCGTTAACGGTCCAATGCTTTAACGTTTCTCTCCTTTCAAAATCAAAAGACCGTTTAATGGTCCAACACCTTAAATGACCTTTTGTTCAAATAAAAAACATATTTTGCAAAAAAGACAAAAAAACAAACTTAAACCAAACACTTTGTTCCGAAAGAACTACGTAGGTCTGATTTCCTCATCGCAAAATGAGGAATACGTAGGAGCAAAGGGAAACACCCTTGTCGACCACAAAAAGAGAAAAATATAAAAAGGGTATAAAGGATATAAGGACATAAAAGGGAACGTAAAAAATCAAAGTCATGTTTGCACATTCGATTAAAGGCTGCCGTCCCTTGGGACGGACGTGTGGGGTGCTAATACCTTCCCCGTGCGTAAATACAACTCCCGAACCTTTCACTTAAAAAGTTCGTAGATCGCGTCTTTTCCGGTTTTTCCGACGTTTTCCCCAAATAAACGTTGGTGGCGACTCCGCGCGTATTCCTTTCGTGGAACACGCATCCCGCGAGTCTCGCGTCGCCCTCCCGCCGAAGGGTAGGTTGCGACAGGTTCGATAACCATGTAGCACAAAAGGGAGCATCTCGTGCCAATCCTTGTATGACACGGTCATTTTCTGAACTATCTTCTTGATGTTTTTATTAGCAGCCTCAACTGCCCCATTCATTTTAGGCCTATAAGGCATGGAATTATGGTGTTGGATCTTGAAATCCTCACACATTTCCTTCATCATTTTGTTGTTCAGATTGGTGGCGTTGTCAGTGATAATCTTCCTGGGCAACCCATACCAGCAGATTATCTCCTTCTTGATGAACCTGACCACCACACTCCTTGTCACACTGGCGTATGAAGCAGCTTCAACCCATTTGGTGAAGTAGTCGATCGCAACCAAAATGAAGCGATGTACGTTTGAAGCCTTGGGCTCAACAGCTTCAATCGCGTCTATTCCCCACATGGAGAATGGCCAAGGTGCTGCCAAGACGTTCAAAGGCATGGGTGGAGCATTGACATTATCTGTGAATGCCTGGCACTTGTGGCATTTTCTCACATGGATACAACAATCGTTTTCCATGGTGAGCCAGTAATACCCTGCCCTCAGAATCTTTTGGGCCATGGCATGTCCATTGGCATGTGTTTCAAAGGACCCCTCGTGAACTTCCACTAGCATCTGCTCAGCCTCCTTCGTGTCCACACATCAGAGCAAAACCATGTCATGGTTCCTCTTGTACATAATGCTTCCACTCAGGAAGAAGTCGGCCGCCAACCTTTGTGTCGTTCTCTTATCAAGCAGGTATCCCCCTCACCCCCATCAAAGCAAATGATGTCCGCCTGTTCGCTTCCAGCAAGTGCACCAGATCGCGTAAGTAGTATAAAACAGTAAGAACCGAGTATCGAACTCTCAAGGAAATTGTGTTACTTGGTAAGCTATTTCAGTGAATAGGTGTCTGGTGTGAAAATCTAAGTGTGAATATGAACAGCTATGTAAACTATCTACGCAAAAAGGAAAATCACGCGAGAGAAATGACTTGTAAAAACAAGTAGAAAACACGTTGGTCTTCCTAATAGGTGCCTGGTGCTAAAAGGAAATTCTCTATCTAACAATGCTCATGTGTTCCTATGGTGTCTCCTGACATGCTAAACCCCGATTCCTCATGATAGTTTAGCCTAATCCTGATCAAGCATCGTCCTCAGATTCCTCTTTTTGGAATAAACTCAACCAGGACCGCATTAAGACAAACATACTACTACTAAATTATCCCACCCCGATTCCTCGTGATAGTACGACAACTTAGCCCTGTCCTATCAAGGTCATCAGAATCAGACCAGTTTCCATTGTTGAATGACCCTAACAAAGCTTGCATCTACGTGATCAAGGTAAAGGCATACTAGAATGAAAAGCTGATAGCACATAGAACACACAAAACATCATTAAATAGATAAAAAGATATTTACATCAAGTACCTACAGGGAAGATCCAATAGAGGATTTTAGCTTTCCATAACCAGGAAGCCTCCTTTACAACAAAGAGAAGAACAAGATGAAAAGTTGCAAAAATACAAGTAGTGAGGATGTCTCCTTCACCTTTAGGATCTCACAACCACTCACAAACTCATCTCAAGCTCTCAGAACAACTTCCTCTTCAAGCTCTGGTCTCTGCAGATCTTCACACATCAAAATCTCTCAAAACTCTCTGTAACTTGGACCTTTCTCTCTCAAGAATCACTAGACATGCAAAGCTTCAGCTCTCAGCCCAAACTCCCTTCATAAAATTTGATTTCAGGCTTAAATAGGTGGCCTAGTTCATTCTTATGCGCTTAGCACAATTCTGGACCGCTTAGCGCACATTAGTGAATTTTGGCTTTAGCACGTGCCTTTCTCCTTAGCGGATGGACTGAAGCGGTGCACTTAGTAAGATGAAGCGGTGCGCTTAGCGAACTTGTACAACTCATCTTCTTCCAGATTCTTCCTTGCGCTTAGCCAATGAGTGTTGCGCTTAGCGGACACTCGCTAAGCCAGCGGATTGACTTAGCGAGAAGGTGAAAAACAACACTTCAAAACTTGCCTAATTAACATGAAATTGTGAGAAAATGATTACTAAACACACAAAATAGAATTACTAAGTATTTATTACCTATCTTTAACTAAAAGAATTTTTAACACTACAAAATAACCATAAATTGGAAGAGTTTGATACAATTTACACAAGTTTTATACACAAAAGTTAGTCGTATTCACCGACTAACACCGCCTCGCACAGCACCTTCAATATAAACCTACTAGAGGTTACCACATCTTTCATTTGCTTTGGCCTCTGAGCTCTGTATTCCTCCACCACATTAACTGATGGTCCCCCATGACTGGCAAGAGGGTTTGTCTTTACATTTGGACCGTCTTCTTAGAACGCCAGCCAACCTGCATCGATCAAACTTTGGACCTTATGTTTAAAGGCCACACATTGTTCTATCGAGTGCCCCGGGACACCCCTATGATAAGCATAGGTCTCGTTGGCGTTGTACCATCGAGGGAAAGGAGACTGGAAAATCCTCTCGGGAGTCACCACCAACATTTGGTTGGCGATCAAAGATGGTAGCAAGTTTGCGTACGACATCGGGATGAGAGCGAATTCCACAAGTTTTTTACCGGGAAATTCCATCCCAGATTGGCGCTTGTGCTCGGATTGGAGCTGCTGACGGGGCGAGGTTGTGTAGGAGCCAAGTTTTGAGTGGGGGCCCTTTGTGGTTGAGTGGGTCCCCTTTGTTGGACAGGCGTTGGACTAGAGGGGTTTTTGCCGTGGGCCGAAAAGCTTGGTTAATGTTGGGCACATTGGTAAGTGTTGTGCGGGGTTTGTTGGGGCTTTGACCAAGTAGGAGTTGAAGTCACAATGTGGGCTTCTCCTTCCTTCTTCATTGCCCCACTTGCCCTGAATCTCCTATTGCTCATGCAGGCAGGGGCGACATAATTGAACTTCCCTCTTTTCTGGCCTACTTCAATCCTCTCACCCGCAAATACTAAATCAGCGAAGCTAGAGGGCATGTATCCCACCAACTTTTCGTAGTAGAACACTGGCAATGTGTCCACTATCATAGTGATCATCTCTCTTTCTACCATGGGGGGTGCCACTAGTGCTACCAAGTCCCTCCACCATTGGGCGTACTCCTTAAAGGACTCATGCTCCCGCTTGCTCATATTTTGCAACTGGGTTCTGTCGGGAGCCATGTCAGTATTGTATTGGTACTACCTAATGAAGGCAATAATCAAGTCCTTCCATGTGCGGATACAAAAAGCCTTCAAATTGGTATACCAGATGACTGTCACCCCGACCAAACTTTCTTGGAAGAAATGCATCAACAATTTCTCATCCCTAGAGTATGCCCGCATTTTTTGGCAGTACATCTTCAGGTGATTCATGGGGTAAGTGGTCCCCTTGTATCTATCAAAATCAGATACCTTGAACTTTGGGGGGATGACAACATCAAGTACCAAACACAATTTTTCCATGTCAACAAAAGGGTAATCACCAAACCTTTCAACAGCCCTTAATCTCTCCTTGATGAGATCAAGTCTCTTTCTCCCTTCCATTGTCGGAGGCGACCCCTCTACTGAGAAATGCAGCGATTGCAGAGGGCGGGGTTGAGGAGCTCCCGCGGTATTGGGTCGAGGCATAACATTAAATGTTGGTCCCTCAGTGGTGAAAGTGGGGTATGGGTCGAAGTCACCTTGAGCATGCTCCTGAGGTTCTTCACGGACGCCCCCTATAGGCTGGGGTTGTTGACCCTCAAAGGTAACGAGAACGACGTGATTAGCATTCTCGTTGGGCATGTGCATGGTAGGTGGCGTATAATTGGGGGGTAAGCCATAGGGGTAAGCATTGTTATTATGCCCTACGTGTGGACCACTGGTGCTGCCCAACACCTCTCCTCCTTGACCCAACACGTCCGGGATGGGTTGGTTTGCTTGGTTTATGGCAGAGGGATGGGTCGGATCCGCCTCAGTGGCTGTTGCGGCCATGTTGCTTTCTATTATTCGCTTCATGCTTAACATGGCCTCTATCATGGAGGTCATTTGATCTTTCAAGGCCTCCATATCGGCCTTCATTTGTTCCTGCACCTCTTCTATGTCACCCATGACTCTAGTTTTGGGACGGGTTCAATAGGGGTGCCTTAAAGTGTGTTTAGTTATGGTGTTTACTGCTAAAAGAACAAAATGCAGTGAGTAATACGACAAAGAACTAAACATGAATGCATGCTAAAGATAAGTTGTCAAAGTATTGGACTCATGCAGAACTTTGAGCAAAGACATAGAATTGAACCAAACTCATTTTTATTAAGGAACAAAAATGTTCATCTTGTCAAAATTAAAGCAAAAATACAAACGCCTTAGCGGTTCCTAATTATGTGGGCCATCAAATCGATCATGTGCTGACAATAATTGAGGAGCCCATGAACTTCCTCGGGAGCCAAGTACACATCCGCCATTGCCTTGGCTTTGGCTAACAGTCTGGGAAGCTCTTGACTCCCATTCAAGGTGAAAGCGAACCTATCCATCCACATCATTGCATCTATGTGTAATGAATCGATCACTCTCTCTCTTGCTTCCCTTTTTGCTTGCAGGACCGATACCTTCACATACTCGTCCTCTAGCCTTTGTTCATGGGTTGCAGTTAGACTTAGCTTCTCTTTGTATTGGTCAATGATGGCCCACATGTTTTCTTCTGTCCTACTTAATTGTTCGGACAAACTCCTTTTTGACCTTTGACAAGCCTTCAACTTGTCCTCTAATACCATACCTCCGACTCTCGACTGGTCTCTATTGGCCCTTCGAAGCTTGAGCTCGCTGTTGCTGCCCCACAACACCCCTCAGAACTTGTTTCGGCTCCATTCTTCCTTTTGGGCCCTCTTTGTTTCCCATTCCAATGCTTCGACGGTGGCCACATTGACGTCTCTCAGTTCTTGACATTCTTTTCAGACCTTGATAACTGTCATCTTCAACTTTTCCTTGACTGCTTGCTGTCATACCCTAATTTCGTCCGGGGATTATTACTTGTTGACATGCAACCTTTGGTTAGCCGCTTTGAGATACTTGGCGTCCTTTGTTGCACAATAAATGAAGTCCCGAGATGTGTCAGAAATCAAAAGGAAGCAGGCTTGCGCGATCCGTGAAATTCCGTAATGTGGCGGAAATCGAAAAGAGGTGTTTTTGCGCAATTCGTGAGTTTCCGTAACTTCTTCGAAAGCTAAAAAAGAGTAAATACATAATCCGTAAGGATTCGTAACCTTGCGGAAGGAAAATAAGTATCGTTACAAAATTCGTAAAGTTTCGTAACGTTACGAAAAAAGAATTACCAAAAAATAGAAAGGGGGGTGCATTTAGTAAAAAGGGGGTACGAATAGCAATCTGGCCCACTTGGGCCTTCCAGATCCTTCATCCAGAAGGCTGTTGCTTCTGGAGGAAGCAACCTTGCTCGCCTGGGCGAGCTGGGTGGCAAGCTCCTCCCCTATTTTGCTATAAATAGGGGGAGGAGTGAAGGGAGAAGGGGTTCAGCCTTCTTGGCATTTCGTATTCTCTTAAATTTGCTGAGGAAAATTGTTTCCGTGAAGAAAATCCAAGCCGAAGCGCTTCCGTAACGTTTCCGTGAGTAATTACGCGAAGATTCTCGACCGTTCTTCAAGATTCATCGTTCGTTCTTCGTTTTCTTCAGTCTTCAACGGGTAAGTACCTCAAACCAAGCTTTTCAATTCATTCTATGTACCCGTGGTGGTCCACATTTTGTTTCATGTATTTTTATTCTCGTTTTCATTTGCTTTTTTATACCCCCTTTTGACGTGCTTAAGCCATTTATTTAAGTCATTTCTCGCTTAATCTAAAAATAAAATAAATTTCCACCAATCGTTTGAATTGTATCATCCGTTAATTTTGGTTAAAATTAATTCCGACCGTTCGGTCGTGCCGTAACCACGTTGGAAATCAAAAAAGAGGTAAAATAATAATATAATAATCAAAAAATATCTTTTAGTAAAGTAAAGCGAAAAATCAATCGGACGTTTTCTCTTTGGGATTTCTCATTCTTAATTGAATTGACTAATAACTAAAGTGAAACTAAGGCTAAAATCAAACTCGCCTAGTCAAGCTCGTCCACAAAAATAGGTTTTTGAAAGTTTATCATTTCAGTTTCTTACTAAGTAAAAAGGATCATTTTTAAGGTCCAACACCTTAAAATGATCACCCCTCAAGTAAAAAAATCTGTCACTTAATTCACGCATAAGGAAGAACTACGTAGGTCTGATTTCCTCTTTGATGGAGGGTACGTAGGAGCAAGAGCCCCACTTTTGTCGACCTCAAAAAATATAAAGAAATAAAAGTTAAGATAACACAATTCCACAATTCTAAAAAATAGGCTGTTGTCCTTTGAGACAAACGTGAGAGGTGCTAATACCTTCCTCAAGCGTAAATACAACACCCGAACTTAGAATTTTCATTTTGACCGGTTTCCTTCGGTTTTTCTGACGTTTTCCACAAATAAACGTTGGTGGCGACTCCGTGCATCTTTCCTCCTTTGGAAAGCGCACCTGTGAGCCTCGCCTCGCTCGCCCGCAAAAGGGCACGTTGCGACAGTTGGCGACTCCACTGGGGACCTTTTTGTGAGTTAGGCCTATTTTAAGGAATTGTGGATTTGTGAAACTTCGTGTGTGCATTTGTTGAACTGTGTAAAATGTAAATAATTGTTGTCTATTTCGCATTCTTTACACTGCATTCTAAGCACCCACGGGTTTGAGTAAAAAAGGGGCCCTATACCCGGGTTCATGGGAATTTAAGGAGTGGAGGTGAATCTATCATCATGCTAGGTCTCCGACTTGCTTGATAATAGTGAAACCTCGTCTAGAGCTTTCTCTCTTTATAATGTGTTGTCCCTGGTATTCCATACCGCCACAATATTATTATCTTGACTGATGATACCTCTAGAAAACAGTCGTGTGAGTTATGAATTGTTGGGGAGTAGTTATTAGAGACCCCTAGATATTGTCCTATAGGTTCCCAAATAGGGGCAAAGAGCAAACACGCTCCGTGCCATTCGTTCTCATGCATTTTTGGTTTATAGTTTTTGCTAGTGATGTTTGGTTTCTTTAGAGTAATACGTAACCTTTTTAATGCTACGTCGAGGCGCCATCATGCCCAAACGTAGCATTAAAATTGGATCTCTGCGGTCTCGTATGTGTGAATTACCCCTTTGTGTGGTTTTCTTTCTGTTTCATGCATACGCATTGCATCATTCGTGTCGGAGTCTTGATCCACCCCTTTTTTAGGTAAATGATGGGGACAAATCAAAACGGCAAAAGGTTTTATCAAGTCAAGGTTAAAAGACTAGATGTCACTAGCCTCAAGGAATTAGAACGATTGATGGGACCTCTCCAAAGGCGAGCCTTCTGCAAAGTGTACGGGAAGATTCTAGATTTGACCGCAGCAGAGGTATTTACGGAAGCTGTCATATCCCTCGCCCAATACTATGACCAGCCATTGAGGTGTTTCACGTTTGGGGACATCCAAATGGTCCCAACTATTGAAGAGTTTGAGGAAATATTAGGATGCCCTCTTGGGGGGAGGAAACCGTATCTTTTCTCTGACTTTCTTCCTTCCTTGAGCAAGATTGCGGCTGTGGTTGGTGATTCAGCAAAGGAGTTGGATCGCACGAAGCAAACTCGGAACGGCGTAGTGGGCTTGCCTCGGAAATACTTGGAAGGTAAGGCAAGGGATATGGCGAGCCAAGAGAAGTGGGGCCCGTTTGCAGATATTTTAGCTTTGCTGATTTTTAAGGTTGTCCTCTTCCTGAACGTCGACGGTTTGGTAAACTTAGCCGCCATTGATGCTTTCCTCGCATATCACCATAGCAAGGAAAGTCCAGTGGTGGCTATCTTGGCAGATTTGTTTGACACCTTTGACCGGAGGTGTGAGAAAAACAGTGCACGGATTGTCTGTTGTTTACCCGCTCTCTGTGTATGGTTGATTTCACACCTATTCCGACAAGGCACGAGACACCCGTGTCCGCTTCAAAGCTATCGCTCATGCGCCGAAAAAGGAAGAGTCGATTGGGACCAACATTTGGCTGGGATAGGGGGCAGCGCGATCAATTGGTTTCCTCGTTGGAAGGAAGGCAAGGAAGGAGTTCTTTTCTCGTGTGGGGACTACCCTAATGTTCCACTGATAGGGACTAGGGGTTGTATTAATTATAATCCCGCACTCGCCATAAGACAGCTAGGGTATCCCATGAGGGGAGCGCCAACCGAAGAAAGTATCTCGCCTTTCCCTGTGAGGGATCTAGGCGCGCAAGGTCTCAAGGTTATACAAAGAATCCACAAGGCGTGGAGGAGTCCGTTGAAGAAAGACAAGGAGCTTAGGGGCATCCGAAATGGCGTCATCGGAGGTTATCATGGATGACTAAGAATTCATGCGCGAGGGGTAGATTGGCTCTCCAAATTGAAAGTTATCGATGAGGAGAACTTCGAAGCTCCGGAGGAAGATGAAGAAGTACGAGCTCTAAAATTAGAGCTAGGGAAGGCAAGACTCGCCAAGGAGAAGTTCAAATCAGCTGCTACACACATCCGGAAGGAGTGCACCGAGTTACAAGAGGAAAACGCGGCCACTGCAAGAGCCCTTGAACAAGAAACCAAAAGGGCCCGCAAGGAGGAATATGGCCGAGAGAAATTCCGAGGAGCATTGTGGGGTAGCAACAATGAGCTCAAGCTCCAAAGAGAGGAGAGAGATCGGTCACGGGTGCATGGCATGATCTTAAAATAGGAGTTAGTTGCTTGCGCGAGGTTCAAAAGGAGTTTGGCTCAACACTTGGAAGCCACGGAGCAAAGCATGCTAGCTATCATAGGGCAATACAAGGAAGAATTGAACCAGTCCATGGCCCATGAACAAAAGCTAGTGGAGGATTTTGCACAAGTGTATGCCGAAAAAGAAGCAAGGGGGAGGGTGATTGATGCACTGCATCAAGAAGCGACTATGTGGATGGATAGGTTTGCCTTGACCTTGAATGGAAGTCAAGACCTCCCGCGTCTATTAGCCAAAGCAAAAGCCATGGCCGAAGTGTGTACGGCCCCCGAGGAGATTCATGGGCTGATCAATTACTGTCAACACATGATAGATTTGATGGCCCATATAATTAGGAATCGTTAGGTTCTCTTGTAACACCTTTGTATAATCTTGGCTAGATGAAAGCTTTGTTCTTTTTATAAAATGAGAAGTTCTGGACTCATTACGTTATCTAAAAACCTTGGGGTGGATCCAAGTGCTCCGATCATCCATTTGCATACTCATGTTTTGGTGGCATACTCACCGTTGTTTATTTCTTTAGGAATTTCATCATAACTAAGAAAACACCAAGGCACCCCTATAACACTCGATCCAGAAAAATGGATAATGAAGAGGGCGTGCAGGAACAGATGAAGGCCGATCTATCGGCCTTAAAAGATCAAATGGCTTCCATCTCGGAGGTCATGTTAAAACTCCAGAAAACCATAGAGGATAAAGCCACGACAACCGCCTCCAGTACAGTTAGGGAAGCGGAGCCGGTGCTGCAGCCCGCCTTGAATCCGGGCCTAGACAGAAACACGGCCGTGTTCGGTCGAAGGTATAGTCCGCAAGCTTATCCTTATGGCCTGCCTCCGGACTTCACCCCCCGTGCCACCCTGGAAGATTTAAGCCAAGCCCCTACTTTTGAGGGGCAACTCCCACCTTATGAAGACTATCCCAGGCAAGACGATGGGGAAGGAGATACCCATCTTGGCCCCCTGCTCCACCTCAAAGATCCATCCCCGCATGAACTACCCCAGCCGAACATAGTCCGCCATATCCCAGCCTCACCCACACCCGTAAAAGAATATGTTCCCTTCGCGGAAGATAAGGGAAAGATTGAGGCGCTTGAAGAGAGGTTAAGAGCAGTCGAGGGCCTTGGCAATTACCCATTCTCGGATTTGGCGGATTTATGTCTCGTGCCCAACATCGTCATCCCTCCCAAGTTCAAAGTACCAGACTTTGATAAGTACAAAGGGACGACATGTCCAAAAGGGCATCTCCGGATGTATTGCCGAAAGATAGGGGCTTATTCTGCGGACGAAAAGTTGTTGGTCTATTTCTTTCAAGACAGCTTGGCCGGAGCAGCTGTAGCATGGTATACCAATCTGGAAGCTTCCCAAATCCGATCGTGGAAGGACTTGGCAACTGCCTTCATTAGGCAGTACCAGTACAATACAGACATGGCTCCCGATCGGAACCAGCTTCAGAATATGACTAAGCGAGAGCATGAGTCCATTAAGGAATATGGCCAAAGATGATCACAATTATGGTAGATACGTTACCCACGTTCTACTATGAAAAGCTGATAGGCTACATGCCAGCTAACTTTGCGGATCTCGTCTTCGCCGGAGAAAGGATTGAATCCTGACTACGAAAAGGCAAGTTCGAATATGCTGCCAATATGGCCCCCAACAACAACAGAAGAGCCCCAGTAGTGGGCGCGAGGAAAAAGGAAGGAGACACCCACGCAGTCACCACCGCCCCAACATGGATGAAAGCACCCCAAAATATCCAAAGCTCATACCAGCCCAATCCCCCAAATTTTTTAATCCGAGCCGGGAATTCCCTCCCGACTCAAGTAAAAGGACCACCTGCAGCAGAAAGAGCGCCGGCCCAACGCACAGCTCCAGCCGCACCCCGACCAGTTAATAATACAGCCCCCGGCGCGACCTATAAATATGCACAGCACCCGCCCCCGAAAGACATCTTCCCTCCTATTCCCATGGCATACTCTGAGTTATGGCCTTCATTATTGGAGAATCATTTGGTGGTGGCCATACCCGGGAAGGTTCTCCAGCCACCCTACCCCAAGTGGTATGACCCGGGTGCCAAGTGTGTGTACCATAGTGGAGTTCCCGGACACAATATTGACTCCTGCATCCCGTTCAAGTATAAGGTGCAACACCTGATTAGTGCCGGCTGGCTGTCGTTTCAGGAGGAAGGCCCAAATGTTAAAACCAACCCGCTAGCTAGTCATGGAGGGGCTAGCGTGAACGCCGTCGAAGAGGATGGCCCATCGCGGGCAAAGAGATTAGGAGAGGTGGCTACTTCTAGACGCTTCATCTATCAATCACTGCAAGCAGCGTGCATGGTCTCCCGTGGTGGAGACGAAAGGGATGAATGTTTGTTTCACCTCGGGGAGTCGCATGACATAGAAACCTGTCCCGCGGTGGAAGAATTGCTTCAGCGGCTCATGGACTGGGGGCAGCTTGAAGTGTCCATAGGAGGGAGGGAAGAACCACAAATTTGCATGCAGTCGGAAGAGAAGAAGGTTCCTCTAACCCCCAAGGCCCTAGTGATATGTTTTACTAGGAAAGGGACCAGCTCCACACACATATACCCCTGGACGGCGCCCAAGCCAACGCCATTTGCATATCAAAGTAATAAGGCCGTTCCGTGGAAGTATACCCCTCCCACGTCCAGCGAAAGAGTTGCAACCAAAGTTGACTCCCTATCAGCTAAGGTAACCAACATCACCGGCCTCAGTGGCGTAACCCGCAGTGGTCGGGTGTTCGCTTCCCCTCACCCGGCGGAATTTCCCTCTAAAGGGAAATCACCCATGGTACCAGAGTCCACAGATATAGCCACCCCCTCGAAAGAAGTAGATCCTCCAGTGGTAAGAGGGGTCGAAAAGAAAGAAGGTCTTCAAGGAAAAACAGTGACTTTGGAAGAGGCCCATGAGTTCCTCCGCCTCATCCAACAAAGCGAGTTTAAGGTAGTCGAGCAACTGAATAAAACTCCAGCAAGGATCTCCTTGCTTGAACTACTCATAAACTTCGAGCCTCATCGTGCGCTGTTGATGAAGGTCCTTAACGATGCCCATGTAGCACATGATATCTCAGTGGAGGGTTTCGAAGGCATCGTTAATCATATAACCACCAACAACTACATCGCGTTTGCGGAAGAAGAGATTCCCGTTGAGGGGAGAGGACACAACAAGGCTCTACATGTGTCGGTGAGATGTATGGACCATGTTGTCGCAAAGGTACTTATCGACAATGGATCGAGTTTAAATGTAATGCCGAAGACCACTTTGGAAAAGCTTCCTTTTAGTGCGTCACGTTTAAAACCGAGCTCGATGGTGGTGCGAGCCTTTGATGGTACTCGGCGGGAAGTAATGGGGGAAATCGACATTCCCATTCAGATAGGCCCCCCACACTTGCAATGTGGTGTTTCAAGTAATGGATATAAATCCCGCCTATAGCTGCCTCTTGGGAAGACCGTGGATTCATGCCCTGGGAGTGGTCCCTTCAACGCTTCACCAGAAATTGAAGTTCGCAGTGGGTGGACTTTTAGTGATAGTGTCGGGTGAAGAGGATATGTTAGTGAGCTGCCCCTCCTCCGCACCGTACGTAGAAGCGGCGGAAGAATCATTGGAAACGGCTTTCTAATCCTTTGAGGTGGTGAGCTGCGCCTCGGTGGAACCAAGTCCGTCGCTACCTTCTCTCTCCAACGGGGCCATAATGGTGGCACGTGTTATGCTCAGAAACGGATTTGAGCCCGGGATGGGTCTAGGCAAGGACTGCCTCGGGAATGCCGACGTAGTCGATATCAAGGGAAATCCATACAAGTATGGATTAGGATACGAACCCGGGATGCCGGGGAGGAGGAACGTGCCGTCAAGATTTCGGGCAGATAGGGTATGGCCCGGCCGTATTAGCCAGTGGCTGCAATAGAAGAGGAGTTCTCTCAAGACCCACCAAGTTTTGTGCAACCATACCACCCCGATTCCCAAGTGGGGAACTGGCGCGTGATAAGCCAGTCAGAAGTCTATACCGCTGATTCAATGTAATTAGAGCCTATAGATTTCTGTTCTCTTTTGTTTTGTGAAACCTACCTTATTAAATAAACAAAGAGATCTTGTTTCATCTGTTCTTGCAGTACCACCCTTTCTCATATCATTTTGCATGTTTTTTGTTTCTTTTGCCTTGTTTGGTATAGATATGAGGGTCGATTCTTTGAGGATCCTAACAACGAGGGTTTGACAATCGATTTCGATTGAGATATAAGCCAAACGATAAACGAGGAAGAGGAAGAGGACGTCCTATCACCAGAGTTGGAGAGGTTGGTCGCTTAGGAAGAACGTGAAATGAAGCCTCACCAAGAAGAAACCAAATTGGTAAACTTGGGGACCACGGAGGAAAAGAAAGAAGTAAAGGTAGGAACCGGTATGACCGCGCCTATCCGTCAAGGCTTGATAACCCTTCTTCAAGAGTATCAAGATGTCTTTGCATGGTCATATCAAGACATGCCCGGTCTCGATTCCGACATTGTGCAACATAAGTTGCCTTTGAATCTTGGGTCTTCTCCGGTTAAGCAAAAGTTACGAAGAATGAAACCCGAGATGTCTTTAAAAATTAAAGAAGAAGTAAGGAAGCAGTTTGATGCAGGATTCTTAGCTGTGGCGCGGTACCCGGAGTGGGTGGCCAACATTGTCCCAGTCCCGAAAAAGGACGGCAAGGTTCGAATGTGTGTAGACTACCGGGACTTGAACCGGGCCAGTCCAAAAGACAATTTTCCCCTGCCACACATTGACATATTGGTAGATAATACAGCCAAATTTGCCCTTTTCTCATTTATGGATGGTTTCTTGGGGTATAATCAAATAAAGATGGCATCCGAAGATGTAGAGAAGACCACTTTCGTCACCCTTTGGGGGACATTCTGCTATAAAGTGATGGCCTTCGGGCTGAAAAATGCTGGGGCAACCTATCAGCGTGCCATGGTGGCGTTGTTCCATGATATGATGCATAAGGAAATAGAGGTCTACGTAGATGACATGATTGCCAAGTCTCGGACTGAGGACGAACACCTTGTCAATTTGCGTAAGCTGTTTGGAAGGTTGCGGAAATACCAATTAAAACTAAACCCAACCAAATGCACATTTGGGGTGAAGTCGGGGAAGCTGCTAGGATTTATCGTAAGTCAGAAAGGGATAGAGATAGATCCCGAGAAAGTGAAGGCCATCCTTGAAATGCCGGAACCACGCACGGAGAAGCAAGTTCGGGGTTTTTTGGGCAGGTTGAATTATATCGCGAGATTTATCTCGCAACTCACCCCTACCTGTGAGCCCATTTTTAAGCTATTACGTAAGAATCAAGCGGTCCTGTGGAACAGTGACTGCCAAGAGGCCTTCGAGAAGATCAAACAGAGTCTCGCAAATCCCCCGGTGCTCATGCCACCTGTAACAGGAAGACCTCTTTTCCTGTACATGACCGTGTTGGACGAGTCTATGGGGTGCGTGTTGGGTCAGCATGATGATTCTGAGAAAAAGGAGCAAGCCATCTACTATCTGAGCAAGAAGTTTACCGCATGTGAGATGAATTACTCAATGCTGGAAAGGACATGTTGTGCTCTGGTATGGGCATCACATCGGCTTAGGCAGTACATGCTCAGCCATACCACGTGGCTTATTTCCAAAATGGATCCCGTGAAATACATCTTTGAAAAACCGGCCCTCACGGGACGAATCGCTAGGTGGCAGGTATTATTATCTGAATTCGATATCGTTTACGTCACCCAAAAAGTGGTAAAGGGAAGTGCCTTAGCAGATTATTTGGCCTAGCAACCCCTCCAGGATTATCGGCCGATGCACCCCGAGTTCCCAGATGAAGATATCATGGCCCTGTTTGAAGAGAAGCGGACGCACAAGGACATAGACAAATGGATTGTTTGCTTCGATGGGGCATCTAATGCTTTGGGCCACGGAGTAGGGGCAGTCCTTGTATCCCCGGATGATCAGTGTATTCCTTTCACGGCTAGGCTAGGTTTTGATTGTACCAACAATATGGCCGAGTACGAGGCATGCGCCCTCGGGGTTCAGGCGGCCATTGATTTTGATGTAAAATTACTCAAGGTGTATGGAGACTCAGCTTTGGTGATACGCCAGTTGAAAGGAGAATGGGAAACTAGGGATCCGAAGTTGATACCCTATCAAACTCACATCTTGAGGTTAGCCAAGTACTTTGACGACATTTCCTTCCACCACATACCTCGGGAAGAGAATCAAATGGCTGATGCACTAGCCACCCTGGCATCCATGTTTCAACTTGCCCCGCACGGGGATCTGCCGTACATCGAATTCAAATCTCAAGGCAGGCCGGCATATTGTTATGCAATAGAGGAAGAGCGGGATGGGAAACCGTGGTATTTCGACATCAAGCAATATGTCGAGAACAAAGAATACCCACCAGGGATTTCTGACAATGACAAAAGGACATTGAGGAGATTGGCTACTGGTTTCTTTGTAAGTGGTACTATCCTATACAAACGAAACCACGACATGACCCTCCTACGATGCATAGATGCCAAAGAGGCGAACTTCATGATTGAGGAGATCCATGAGGGTTCCTTTGGGACACATGCCAATGGGCATGCTATGGCCAGAAAAATCCTTAGGGCCGGTTATTATTGGCTCACCATGGAAAGCGATTGCTGCGCTCATGTCAGGAAATGTCATAAATGTCAGGCATACGCGGACAATGTCAATGTTCCGCCACATCCTCTGAATGTTATGTCCGCCCCTTGGCCTTTTTCTATGTGGGGAATAGATGTCATTGGGGCCATCGAACCCAAAGCGTCGAATGGTCACCGCTTCATTCTTGTGGCGATAGATTACTTCACCAAATGGGTCAAAGCAGCT
Organism: Glycine max; assembly: GCF_000004515.6. Lineage (NCBI taxonomy): Eukaryota > Viridiplantae > Streptophyta > Magnoliopsida > Fabales > Fabaceae > Glycine > Glycine max. The sequence goes on along the minus strand of NC_038252.2, from coordinate 20,481,357 downwards.
TCTTATACTAATGTCACAAGGAATGTGGTAGTTAGATTCATAAAGAAGGATTTGATTTGTCGATACGGACTCCCGAGGAAGATCATTACTGACAATGGCACCAATCTGAACAATAAGATGATGCAGGAGATGTGCAAAGACTTCAAGATCCAGCATCATAACTCTACCCCTTATCGGCCAAAGATGAATGGGGCTGTAGAGGCTGCGAATAAGAATATTAAGAAGATTGTTCAAAAGATGACAGTGTCATACAAAGATTGGCATGAGATGTTGCCTTTCGCCCTACATGGATACAGAACCTCGGTGCAAACTTCTACTGGGGCAACACCGTATTCCTTGGTTTATGGGATGGAAGCAGTGCTCCCATTTGAGGTAGAGGTTCCTTCTCAGAGGATAATGGCGGAGTCAGGCCTAGAAGAGTCAGAATGGGCTCAAGCACGCTACGACCAACTTAACCTTATTGAAGGTAAGCGTTTTGCCGCCATGAGCCATAGGCGTTTGTATCAACGAAGGATAAAGAATGCATTCGACAAGAAGGTACGCCCGCGCAAGTTCAACGAGGGGGACCTCGTGCTGAAGAAGATGTCCCACGCTGTTAAAGATAATCGAGGCAAGTGGGCCCCGAATTATGAAGGACCTTTCGTGGTGAAAAGAGCTTTTTCTGGGGGTGCTCTGATACTCACCCACATGGATGGCGAGGAATTGCCTTCGCCCGTGAACTCCGATGTAGTTAAACGATATTACGCTTAAAGTCTGGGGCAATTGAGGGGACCGTTGCATGTTCTTTTAATTCTGAGTTTTTGTTCTTCTTGGTTTCCTCCAGGGATTCCCTTCCTTTGTATTTGTCTCGTTCTTTTAAAGAGAAGAAAGGATGGGCGAGGTTTTAGTCCTCCCTTTGGTTTCAAACCTTGTGTCTTAGATTTGTTATAGCTTGAGCCCTCTTCGCTCGGTGTATGGGGTGCCCCAAACGCTTATTTAAAATTGAATCTAACCAGCCTTCACTAAAATAAAATCATCGCATTAGAAACATTCATACATGCACATGCACATGCATATCTTATGATAGCAAGGAGCAGAATTGTCTCAGGCCACGGTCAAAAGTCAAGACAAGTCAATGGCAGAAATCAACCAAGGTAAGACAATGACCGGTCACGACTGGTCGCATATCAGTTGGCTCTTACTTGCAGGTACTTAGGGATGGAAGCGAATGAAGGATAGGATCGCGACCGACCAAGCGCCACCCCTTCCCGGCGCTAAACAAGCAGAGAACGTCGCTGCAAGGCAGCCCAGTATCCTTTGCATTCGCAGTTTCTTTTACTATTGTTTGTTTTACATAAGTAATCGACACCTAATTCTAACTTAAGTAGGCTCAAGTTAGGCAAAACACTAACCCATAAGAGGGGGGAGACATGGTTAATGCATCCCTAAAAAAAAATGGCAAGTTAGCTCGCCTGGGCGAGCAACCCCTGCACCCAAATTATAAAAACGAGGGAGGGGGACGTTTTGGCATCCAAAAACTTCCACCCCCCCCCCTCATTCAAAAGAAAGAACACGAAGGCTTGCGGTTCTTGCTCCCTCAAGCCACTTTTGGTTGCCTTTTGCTTTCATTTTTGGTGTTATTATTCACTCCAACAAGTAAGTATTCCATCCTTGATGTTTTTTACTTCCCATTGATGTGTTTTCTTCATCTTTTGGTACTCTAAATTGTGAGAACATGCTTATATTTGTGGGGCAGTTTTGGTTTGTTTTTATGCTTGTTTTTCTTGAATTGAGGATTTGAATGAGAAGGCCTTAGGCCTATGTTGTATTCTGAAGCAATGGGGCATGCCACATTGCCCCCATTCTCTTGCAATTTATGTCCAAACGTGCGCCCACCAAGTGCTCGGTGAAATGCCCCAATGATATATGAATATGATTTTGCAGAATTGGGATGGTGGGGCTGTTTTATGTATATAGAGACAGCATAGGAAAGTCAAAATAGATGCCCAAATGCAATCCTAAGCTTAGGAACCCAAACTTGTACCTTCAATGCAAGGAAACATGCTTATGGCTAGGAATCCAAAATTTGGTTTTAGAATTAGAAAAGCATGAAAATGGGGACTTGTTTGTAAGAATTTGGGCTGCCCCATGATTGGTACTTTGCACCTAAGTAACGTGGGAAATGCTTTTCAAGGGTGTGTAGATATGTGTGTAAATATAAGGGGCATAAAATTCCTCGCCAAGTATGAATAAATTGTTTTCCTAAATGAATGTATGACAGCATAGAATGCCCTTTTGAATGCAAATGTGTGCGGGATGTAATTAGCTTTCCGACATGCATATAAATAAATATGAGAGAAACAATAAAAATTTGTATGGTGTACTTCAAATGTATGTAGGTAGTTTGTGATAGCAAAATTGTTTAGGATATAAATTAGGTGTAAAATTTGACGCAACACTGTGAGCATGAAAGTGTGTTTTTCATTTTCAGAATGTATATAGGTGTATGGCAATTAGAATATGTTGGATGTTCTTGTATGTTGACATGAGTAATAGGATATTTTCTACACATGCACGTGTGCATGAATGGATCATATGAGTTTGGTCTAAGTCAGAGGGATTGGCGTGACATTTTTGCGTTAAGATAAGCATTATCTTGTAAAACTAACTTCCGAATGTTTGTTCTCGCAGGAGATGGCCCCGAGGAAACTTGCCTCAAAGAGATCCAGGAAGGATAAAGCGGCCGAAGGAATTAGTTCCGCTCCCGAGTATGATAGTCACCGCTTTAGGAGCATTGAACACCAGCAGCGCTTCGAGGCCATCAAGGGATGGTCATTTCTCCGAGAGCGACGCGTCCAGCTCAGGGACGACGAGTATACCGATTTCCAGGAAGAGATAGTTCGCCGGCGGTGGGCATCACTGGTCACCCCCATGGCCAAGTTCGATCCAGAGATAGTCCTCGAATTTTATGCCAATGCTTGGCCTACAAAGGAGGGCGTGCGAGATATGAGGTCCTGGGTGAGGGGTCAGTGGATCCCGTTCGATGCAGATGCTATCGGCCAGCTCCTGGGATATCCTTTAGTGCTGGAAGAGGGTCAGGAGTGCGAGTATGGCCAGAGGAGGAACCGGTCCGATGGGTTCGATGAGGAGGCCATCACCCATTTGCTATGTATACCGGGGCAGGATTTTGCTCGGACTGCTGCCGGGAGACGAGTGTGGATCATGCGCACCAACATGACCACCCTGACTCAGATCTGGATGACTTTGCTGCTCAACAACATCCAGCCCAGCGATCATAATTCCGACCTCCCGCAGCCGAAGTGTCAGCTGGTGTACGCCATCCTGACGCGGATGAGCATTCACGTGGCTCAGTTAATCGCTGATGCCATCTATATATTTGCAGGTATGGCGCCTACCAGGCACCCTCTGGACCCGGATAAGTCCAACAGAGCCCTGGGATTTCCCGCCTTGATCACAGGACTCTGCCAGTCGTTCGGCGTCCCCGTCGCACCTAGCAAGGTGATTCGGCCGCCCATCACCCGAGCTTTTAATGAGAAGTACTGCACGCAGAGACAGGTCCAGGGTGATGCACCACAGGCCGCAAACGCGCCTCCACCTCATCAGGCTGGTCCAGCCGGATCATTTGATACGGAGCAGTATTTGCGGCATTTGGTTCGCCAGCAGGCGGCCAACCACCGGGCACATGTACAGACCCATGATTGTCTTTACCAGATGAGCCTCAGCCTGCAGAGCCAGGGTTTTACTTCTTTTTCGTGCCCTACTCCGGACCAGTTCAGGGCACAGGTTGCATGGCCTGGAGATTGGCCTGAGGCTCGGGCAGGAGAGGCGCCAGCAGAGGCACCAGCAGAGGCCCCCGACGAGGCAGATGAGGCCCACGAGGACGAGTAAATGACTGATTTACTTGATTTCTTAGGAGGAAGCAGAGCCATATGATTGGGAGATCTCTTGATCCATATTTCTTTTTGTTTCCATTTGTTTTTTCTGTTACATATCATCTTGTTTTTGTTTGACTAAGGGACTAACGTTTGTTTCATGTTTTGACTTTTGTTTTGTACATACATATCGTTTGAGTTGTTACGTCGGTACTTGTTTCATTGTTATCAATAGTGTTTGTTGGAATTCCGGAACCGTGTAGAGTTTTTCATTTAGGAACGTCGTCCTAAAAATAAAATGAACCAAAAATCCTAATAAAAAGAGAGAAGCGTTGTGAATAAAGTCATGTTCATAAAGAAAAGAAAAAGGTTTTTATTTATACATGTATGTAAAAGGAAGATGTGTATAGAAGGTTTTTGTGTAAATGATGCGTGGAAAGGAATTCTCGTGTGTGTGAGTAACAACTGTATATGAAGGAATTTTTGTGTGAACCATAAGTGCGTGTTGGGAAAAATGAAAAAATCTTTGAATGTAAATAGGGTTTGTATATAGACCGTGTGACGTAAAAAGAAGAGTTCTAATGCGTGTACAGAAAAAGTTTGTCATGTATAAAAATATAGATGTACAAAGAAAGATTTTCCTCATAAAGGACCACAGGTGTATAGTTTTAGTGAACGTATATAAAAATAAAACAAAAAAGTAAAGAGAAAGAAAGACCGCGAAGGTCGACATGTTATAGTTAAGAAGTATAAATCATTCGTAAAGAGCAAACGCATCTTCTGGAAACAAGGGACTGATGCTAAGAGTTTATTTTCCGGAATGAACCGAGATAAGAATGGATGAATTCATTGAACTGATGAAAGAACATAATTTGGAAACATTGGGTCTGTCTGTGTAAATTCCCAACCGTAGTATCACAATGCCATAAACGGGATGCTTGAGTGCCCACCTGGCTGTAGCCATGACTAATTTTGCACGTTGTTTTCAAATCATCATTGTCACGCGTGCCTTGTGGAATGATGTGGAAGTTCGGCCCGAGACCGACACCTTGACACCCAAATTCGTTTCGCCCCAGATATCCAGATTGGGTTCCCGCGATAAAAGACCCCATTGAAACACAACCTTAGACCTTTTTGAACCTTGGCCTGTAAAAAAGGAATCCTCATTCTTTCCCCCGAAGCAAAGGACAGCGGAATCTCCTCAAGGGAGAGCGAATAGAATGCTAAAACCCGATTTCCCAAAGAAAGGGATGGGGAAGGAAAAGTGAAAAGAAAGAAAAGGAAGAAATGGAAAGAAAGAAAAAGAAAAGATGAAAATAAAGAAAAGAACAAAAGAAAGAAAAGGAAGGATTCCCGATCAAAGATCGAAAGGAAGTGAAAAGGGAAAAGAAGCAATTCTCGATCAATGAAGGAAAGAGGGCAAAAGTTCTTCAAGCCAGATTGCCACTCGAAATCATTTTTTGACTGGCAATATCCCACCCCACATGAACAAAGAGGAAAAGACCGAAACACCCAGCTTCCTCTCCAAAAAACACTACCCTCGAGAAATTCCTATTGGTCCGTGATCGTACGTTTGATCTTTGATTCGATAGGAAGTCGTTTGCAAAATAAAGTCATGGTGCAGTTATGGTTTGGGAATAGGATAAAACACTTGCCTTGTGAGTTTTATACACTATGAGTGATTTATTTTCAGCTTAGCCCGATGTTTCCTCCGCATGTTCATTTAAAAGCTAAAAGTTGACATCCTGCCCTTCATTCTCGGTTACAAGGAAAATTACCCATGGCATAAGTATATTGTATCTCTAAGATATGGTGCTCTCGCGAATGATTTATTTTTCTTTACAAAAAGCATGTTTGCCTTTCAGGCGGAAGAACCCGGTAGACCGTTTGGTCCTGCCAACCACCCTTTTTCGGAGCCCCATGAATGTTATTGCCTAGCGCTGTTCATGTGTCCTCCATTTTCGAGTTTGGAACTGTGTTTCATGATTGCCTAAGTGAGGACCTCAAGGCAATCCTCCATTCTCACCCTTTTTCGGAGCCCCATGAATGTTATTGCCTAGGGCTGTTCATGTGTCCTCCACTTTCGAGTTTGGAGTTGTGTTTCATGATTGCCTAAGTGAGGACCCTCAAGGCAATCCTCCATTCTCACCCTTTTTTGGAGCCCCATGAATGTTATTGCCTAGCGCTGTTCATGTGTCCTCCATTTTCGAGTTTGGAGCTGTGTTTCATGATTGCCTAAGTGAGGACCCTCAAGGCAATCCTCCATTCTCACCCTTTTTCGGAGCCCCATGAATGTTATTGCCTAGGGCTGTTCATGTGTCATCCACTTTCGAGTTTGGAGTTGTGTTTCATGATTGCCTAAGTGAGGACCCTCAAGGCAATCCTCCATTCTCACCCTTTTTCGGAGCCCCATGAATGTTATTGCCTAGCGCTGTTCATGTGTCCTCCATTTTCGAGTTTGGAGCTGTGTTTCATGATTGCCTAAGTGAGGACCCTCAAGGCAATCCTCCATTCTCACCCTTTTTCGAAGCCCCATGAATGCTATTGCCTAGAGCTGTTCATGTGTCCTCCATTTTCGAGTTTGGAGCAGTGTTTCATGATTGCCTAAGTGAGGACCCTCAAGGCAATCCTCCATTCTCACCCTTTTTCGGAGCCCCATGAATGTTATTGCCTTGCGCTGTTCATGTGTCCTCCATTTTCGAGTTTGGAGCTGTGTTTCATGATTGCCTAAGTGAGGACCCTCAAGGTAATCCTCCATTCTCACCCTTTTTCGGAGCCCCATGAATGTTATTGCCTAGGGCTGTTCATGTATCCTCCACTTTCGAGTTTGGAGTTGTGTTTCATGATTGCCTAAGTGCGGACCCTCAAGGCAATCCTCCATTCTCACCCTTTTTTGGAGCTCCATGAATTGCGTTTTCGTTCATGTGTCCTCCACTTTCCAGTTTGGAGCTGTGTTTCATGATTGCCTAAGTGCGGACCCTCAAGGCAATCCTCCATTCTCACCCTTTTTCGGAGCTCCATGAATTGTGTTTTCGTTCATGTGTCCTCCACTTTCGAGTTTGGAGCTAAGTTTCATGATTGCCTAAGTGCGGACCCTCAAGGCAATCCTCCATTCTTCCCTTTTTTCGGTTCGAGTTTGGAGCTAAGTTTCATGATTGCCTAAGTGAGGACCCTCAAGGCAATCCTCCATTCTCACCCTTTTTCGGAGCCCCATGAATGTTATTGCCTAGGGCTGTTCATGTGTCCTCCATTTTCGAGTTTGGAGTTGTGTTTCATGATTGCCTAAGTGAGGACCCTCAAGGCAATCCTCCATTCTCACCCTATTTCGGAGCCCCATGAATGTTATTGCCTAGCGCTGTTCATGTGTCCTCCATTATCAAGCGCGAAGCCTCTGGTGACTGGGAAACACGTTATTCTGTTGTTTTCCGGATCGGTTCCTTCGCCAAATATGTGTATGTGTGTATATGTGTATATGTATATTATGTTCGTTGTTCTTGTTGTTGTTTGTATTTTGTTTTGTGCAGAAGAAAAAGAGAAGGAGTAGAGACGAGAGTCGTCATCACGGAAAGGGCAGGACGGACAAAATCAGTGTCCTATCTTTGCTTTCCTCTTATCTCCGATGAGAGGTAAGTAAAGAGGGGCAACTGTCATACCCTAATTTCGTCCAGGGATTATTACTTGTTGACATGCAACCTTTGGTTAGCCGCTTTGAGATACTTGGCGTCCTTTGTTGCACAATAAATGAAGTCCCGAGACGTGTCAAAAATCAAAAGGAAGCAGGCTTGCGCGATCCGTGAAATTCCGTAATGTGGCAGAAATAAAAAAGAGGTGTTTTTGCGTAATTCATGAGTTTCCGTAACTTCTTCGAAAGCTAAAAAAGAGTAAGTACATAATCCGTAAGGATTCATAACCTTGCGGAAGGAAAATAAGTATCGTTACGAAATTCGTAAAGTTTCGTAACGTTACGGAAAAAGAATTACCAAAAAATAGAAAGGGGGTGCATTTAGTAAAAAGGGGTGTACGAATAGCAATATGGCCCACTTGGGCCTTCCAGATCCTTCCTCCAGAAGGCCGTTGCTTCTAGAGGAAGCAACCTTGCTCGCCTGGGCGAGCTGGGTGGCAAGCTCCTCCCCTATTTTGCTATAAATAGGGGGAGGAGTGAAGGGAGAAGGGGTTCAGCCTTCTTGGCATTTCGTATTCTCTTAAATTTGCTGAGGAAAATTGTTTCCGTGAAGAAAATACAAGCCGAGGCACTTCGGTAACGTTTCCGTAACGTTTCCGTGAGTAATTACGCGAAGATTCTCGACCGTTCTTCAAGATTCATCGTTCGTTCTTCGTTTTCTTCAGTCTTCAACGGGTAAGTACCTCAAACCAAGCTTTTCAATTCATTCTATGTACCCGTGGTGGTCCACATTTTGTTTCATGTATTTTTATTCTCGTTTTTATTTGCTTTTTTATACCCCCTTTTGACGTGCTTAAGCCATTTATTTAAGTCATTTCTCGCTTAATCTAAAAATAAAATAAATTTTCACCGATCGTTTGAATTGTATCATCCGTTAATTTTGGTTAAAATGAATTCCGACCGTTCGGTCGTGCCGTAACCACGTTGGAAATCAAAAAAGAGGTAAAATAATAATATAATAATCAAAAAATATCTTTTAGTAAAGTAAAGCGAAAAATCAACCAGACGTTTTCTCTTTGGGATTTCTCATTCTTAATTGAATTGACTAATAATTAAAGTGAAACTAAGGCTAAAATCAAACTCGCCTAGTCAAGCTCGTCCACAAAAATAGGTTTTTGAAAGTTTATCATTTCAGTTTCTTACTAAGTAAAAAGGATCATTTTTAAGGTCCAACACCTTAAAATGATCACCCCTCAAGTAAAAAAATCTGTCACTTAATTCACGCATAAGGAAGAACTACGTAGGTCTGATTTCCTCTTTGATGGAGGGTACGTAGGAGCAAGAGCCCCGCTTTTGTCGACCTCAAAAAATATAAAGAAATAAAAGTTAAGATAACACAATTCCACAATTCTAAAAAATAGGCTGTTGTCCTTTGAGACAAACGTGAGAGGTGCTAATACCTTCCTCAAGCGTAAATACAACTCCCAAACTTAGAATTTTCATTTTGATCGGCTTCCTTCGGTTTTTCCGACGTTTTCCACAAATAAACGTCGGTGGCGACTCCGCGCATCTTTCCTCCTTTGGAAAACGCACCCGTGAGCCTCGCCTCGCTCGCCCGCAAAAGGGCACGTTGCGACACTTGCACTCTTTCAAGTTCCTCCTTCAAGGCTTGCACCACCTTACTCTCCTCAGGGGTTTCAGCCTCTTCCTCACTTGATGTCTTAATCTTCGGGAGCCAAGCTAACTCTTGCATCCAAGCTTTCAGCCACTTATTTCGGCTCCATTCTTCCTTTTGGCCCCTCTTTGTTTCCCGTTCCAATGCTTCGGTGGTGGCCACATTGACGCCTCTCAGTTCTTCACATTCTTTTCGGACCTTGATAGTTTTCGTCTTCAACTTTTCCTTGACTGCTTGCACTCTTTCAAGTTCCTCCTTCAAGGCTTGCACCTCCTCACTCTCCTCAGGGGTTTCAGCCTCTTCCTCACTTGATGCCTTTAGCTTCAGGAGCCAAACTAACTCTTGCGTCCAAGCTTTCAGCTACTTGTGATAGCCACCGATGATCGCATTACTGCTTCCCCTAAGCTCCTTATCCTTTCTTTGCACCACGCTCCATGCCTTTCGGACCCCTTGAAATATCCTTGCATTGGGGTCACTGAAACCCCTTGTGACGAAGGGTGTGATACTTTCTTCCGATGGCGCTCCTCTCATGGGGTAGCCAAGTTGTCTTATGGCAAGGACTGGATTATAATTGATACAACCCCTCGTTCCCATCAAGGGGATGTTTGAGAACCCCTCACATGAAGACAAAACCCCGGCTCTTCCTTCCTTCCATCGGAGGAACCAATTAACAGATGCCCCTACCATACTAGCCAAGAGCTGCTCCCAATTTGCCTTCCCTTTCTCAGCGCACATGCAGTGACCTTGTAGGGGACAGACGGGTCTACCTTCATGATGAAAGAGGTGAGAGATCAGCCATACATAAAGAGCTGGTGTGCAACCAACAATCCTTGTGCCACTTTTCTCGCATCTCTAGTCAAATGTGTCGTAGGCATCGGCCAAAACAGCCACGATCAGACTTTCCTTGCTATGGTGATAAGCAAGGAAGGCGTCGATCGCTGCTAGGTCCACTAGCCCATCCACATTTGGGAAGAGGATGACTCTGAACACCAATAGCGCTAGGACATCAATGAATGAAGCCCATTCGCCTTGATCTGCAAAAACCTTCGCTCTCTCCTCCAAGTGCTTCCTTGATATTCCAGCCACCCCATTTCTATTTTGTTTTACTTGGTCCAATTCTTGCGCCAAGATTATGACTACCTTGGCTATTCTCCCCATGGAGGGATAGAACCCAGAAAAAAGTTATGGCTTTCTTCCTCCTAGCGGACATCCCAAGATCTCTTTAAACTCTTTTATGGTTGGTACTAGCTGAAAGTCCCCAAATGTGAAGCATCTTAGTGGCTGATCGTAATACTGGGTGAGGGACACAATGGCTTCAACAAAGACTTCTATCATAGCCAGATCCCAGATCTTTCCATATGTCTTGCGGAAAGCTTGACGTTGGAGTTGATCCATCAATTGCCCCAATCCTTGCAAACTGGAAACCTCTAGGCTAATTTTGATGTGATAGAACCTTTTCTTAAACAAGGGTGCTTGATTCGATCCCATGTTTGCTAGAATGAAAAATTTTGTTTGATCAATACTTCAACACCCTATCATGGAGGAAATATGATGAATGCACGAAGGAATGCTTATGCTATGCATGACACAAATGCATTTTACAAACACGACAGTCCGGAAGATCACTTCTTCTTACCCACAAGGCATTGAGCATCATGGTTCATTTATGGTCATTACCATGGTGCCCCATGCATGCATTTAAAAAGGTGATGCGGACCTTCCGACTTCCCATGACAAAATGATGAGACAAATGCAATACATGAGTGATGACACAATACAGATATACATGCGTGAGAGCACGTGGTTGATAGCACAAAACAGAAACATACTAGACAAACATGCATGAAAAGAAACATATTAGATGAACAAGCATGGTAACACCATCAAGTAATGCCAAAATGACATAACAACACAGGAGAGATGCATATTGATGGAAGCTTTCTTGTGGAGCTTCTATGGAGGCTGGATCTTTGAGCTTCAATGGTGATTTTACACCATGGAGATGCAGCGGAAGGCAAAGGAGAAGAGGAGAGGGGAGGCACCATCCACTAGGGAATAAGCCAAGGAAGAAGGAGCTTCACCACCAAGAATTGCCTTGGATAAGAAGCTTGAAGAGGATGCTTTAATGGAGGAAAAGAAAAAGAGAAGGGGGGAGCACGAAATTGAAGGAATAAAAGAAGGAGAGAAATGGAACTTTGAAGTGTATCTCATAAGACTTTCATTCATCAAAGTTCCAACAAGTGTTACACATGCTTCTATTTATAGACTAGGTAGCTTCCTTGAGAAGCTTTCTTAAGAAAACTTCCTTGAGAAGCTTCTTTGAGAAAACTTCCTTGAGAAGCTAGAGCTTAGCTACACACACCCATCTAAAAACTAAGCTCACCTCCTTGAGAAGCTTCCTTGAGAAGTTAGAGCTTAGCTACACACACCCCTCTAATAACTAAGCTCACCTCCTTGAGAAGACAAGCTAGAGCTTAGCTACACACCCCTATAATAGCTAAGCTCACCCCCATGACAAAATACATGAAAATACAAAAAAAAAAAAATCCCTATTACAAAGACTACTCAAAATGCCCAGAAATACAAGGCTAAAACCCTATACTACTAGAATGGCCAAAATACAAGGCCCAAAAGAAGAAAAAAACCTATTCTAATATTTACAAAGAAGAGTGGACCCAACCTTGGCCTATGGGCTAAAAAATCTACCCTAAGGTTCATGAGAACCCTAAGGCCTTCTTTATCAGCTCTAGCCTTATACTCTTGGAGCCTCTTGCTCATGGCTCTGGTAACTAGTCCTTTCCTAGGGAGGATTGCATCATCCCCTCCCCCTTGAAGAGGATTTGACCTCAAATCTATAGGTTCCTCCTCCTCTGTATCAGCTCCACCTGCAAAAGGAATTAAATCAGAAATATTAAAAGTGGTACTGACTCCATACTCTCTTGGGAGGTCCAACCTATAGGCATTATTATTGATCCTCTCCAAGACCTGAAAAGGTCCATCCCCTCTAGGGCTAAGCTTGGATTTCCTTCTAGTAGGGAATCTTTCCTTCCTAAGATGGAGCCAAACCCAGTCCCACTCATTAAGAGCTAGCTCCTTTCTTCCTCTATTGCCCTTAGTTGAATACACCTTTGTTTGGTTCTCTATTTGGCTCTTAACCTTTTCATGCAACTTCTTTACAAACTCTGACCTAGATTCCCCTTCTTTATGTATAAAAGAAGTGTCAAGTGGGAGGGGAATGAGGTCTAAGGGTGTTAAGGGATTGAACCCATAGACAAACTCAAAAGGGGATTGCTTGGTGGTTCTATGAATCCCCCTATTGTAGGCAAATTTTACATGAGGAAGATACTCATCCTAAGACTTATGGTTGCCTTTTAGAAAAGCCCTTAAAAGGGTGGATAAAGACCTATTCACTACCTCTGTTTGCCCATCAGTTTGTGGATGACAAGTGGTAGAGAAAAGAAGCTTAGTTCCTAGCTTAGCCCATAATGTCTTCTAGAAGTGGCTAAGGAACTTAGCATCTCTATCTGACACAATGGTCCTAGGCAAACCATGGAGTCTCACAACTTCCCTAAAAAAGAGTTTTGAGATGTGGGAAGCATCATCCACCTTGTGGCATGGTATAAAGTGTGCCATCTTGCTAAACCTATCCACCACCACAAAGATAGAGTCTACACCTCTTTGGGTTCTAGGGAGCCCAAGGACAAAGTCCATACTAATGTCTACCCAAGGTGCAGATGGAATGGGTAAGGGTGTGTATAGCCCATGAGGCATCACCCTAGACTTGGCTTGTAAACAAGCCACACACCTAGTGCAATGCTTATGGACATCTTTCTTCATATGGAGCAAATAGAACTTTTCTTTGAGTAGGACAAAGGTCTTGTCTATCCCAAAGTGGCCCATGAGCCTACCCTCAAGGCTCTCCTTCACAAGTAATTTCCTGATGGTTTCTTGGGGTATGCAAAGCTTTCCCTCTTTGAACAAATTCCCCTCAGCCAAATAGAATCCATCTTGGGCCTTTTTCCCACAACTCTTGTAAATGGGAGAGAAATTTTCATCTAAAGCATACAAGTCCCTAATTTATCAAATCCTAAAATGTAAGCTCCTAAGGAGCAAAACAATGTGAGCTACCACATTTGTTTTTCCCTTTTTGTATTTTATAACATATGGAAATTGATCTAGGTACTCTACCCATTTTGCATGCCTTTTGTTTAACTTGCTTTGCCCTCTAATGAACTTAAGTGATTGATGATCACTATGAATGACAAATTCCTTGGAAACAAGGTAATGTTCCCAAGTTCAGAGTGCTCTTATTAAGGCATAAAGCTCTTTATCATAGGTGGGGTAGTTAAGGGTGGCACCATGAATTTTTTCACTAAAATAAGCAATAGGGTTCCCACCTTGTAACAAAACAGCTCCAACTCCCACTCCAGAGGCATCACATTCTAGCTCAAAAGTTTTAGAAAAGTCAGGAAGAACTAGAACAGGTGCCTTAGTAAGCTTTTCTTTAAGCAAAGCAAAGGCTTGCTCTTGTTTTTCACCCCAGGTAAATGCCACATTCTTCTTCACTAGCTCATTGAGAAGTGATGCAATTGTAGAGAAATTAGGAACGAACCTTCTATAGAAGCTTGCTAACCCATGGAAGCTCCTAATATCTCCCATACTTTTTGGGGTGGGCCATTCTTGGATGGCCTTGATTTTCTCCGGGTCCACTTGGACCCCATTTCTACCAACTACAAACCCTAAGAAAACTATATTATCTACACAAAAAGTACACTTCTCTATATTTGCATAGATGGTGTTTTTCCTAAGGACTGAAAGAACTTGCCTGAGATGTCCTAAGTGATCATCTAGGCTCCTACTGTACACTAAAATATCATCAAAATAAACAACTACAAATCTACCTATGAAATCCCTTAAGACATGATGCATAAGCCTCATAAAGGTGCTTGGTGCATTATTGAGCCCAAAAGGCATCACTAGCCATTCATACAAACCAAACTTGGTCTTGAAAGTGGTTTTCCACTCATCACCCTTTTTCATCCTGATTTGGTGATACCCACTTTTAAGATCAATTTTTGAAAAGATATTGGCACCATGCAACTCATCAAGCAAATCATCAAGTCTAGGAATGGGGTGCCTATACTTTACAGTGATGTTGTTGATGGCCCTGCAATCTGTACACATTCTCCACGTACCATCCTTTTTGGGCACCAACAACATTGACACAACACATGGGCTTAGGCTCTCTTGGACCCAGCCCTTCTCCAATAATTCTTTAACCTGAGACTCTACCTCCTTAGTCTCCTGAGGGTTAGTCCTATAGGCTTGCCTATTAGGAAGGCTTGCTCCTCAGACTAAATCTATTTGGTGTTCTATTCCCCTTAAAGGGGTAGCCCAGGGGGTATCTCTTTGGGAAATATATCACCAAATTCATGTAAGAGTTCTTGGACCTTTGGTGGTAAGGTCTCAAATGTAGGAATTGTGGCAGAGCTAAGGGATGTTTCCCTTGATAGGAGAAGGTAGAAAGATTGTTTAAGAAGGAGTGCTATTTTAATATCACCTTTTGTTGCAAAATGATTTTCCTTCTTAACAAACTTCTTGGAGGAATCCTTTTCCTCTTTTTTCTTCCCCTTGGCCTTGGAAGACAAGGCCTTACTATCCTTCTTTTTCTTTTGTTTTTCTAGTTTTTCTTCCTCATCCCTCTTATCTTTCATAGTTAGTTGATCTCTGTCCACCTGTGAAGGTGTTTGAGGATGCAACACAAATTTAGTGCCAAGATGGGTAAGGGTAATCTCATTAGTTAGGCCATTGTAAATGATCTTCCTATCAAATTGCCACGACCTTCCTAAAAGAATATGTCTTGCCTCCATGGGAACTATATCACAATTAACTTTATCCTTATATGTCCCAATGGAGAAAGGTACCTTCACTTGTTGGTTAACTATATTTTCCCCTTGCTCATTGAGCCATTAAAGTTTATAAGGTTTTGGGTGGGGAATGATAGCGAGGTTCAACTTGGAAACTAATCTTGTGCTACAACAATTGCAACAAGATCCACTATCCACAATGAGAGAACAAGTTTTATCTAAAATTTTGCATCTTGTATGAAATATGTTCTCTCTTTGGGATTGAGATAGATCACAAGATTGACCTCCAAGGAGCCTTCTAACCATTAAGAGGTCCACTTCTTCATGGGGGTAGACTTCCTCACTAGACTCTTCACCCCTTACTTCATCTTCACTTCCACTAGTGGAAGGGCAAGAAGTAGTTTCCTCTTGACTACTATAAATGTCTTGACCCCTCATAATCATGGTTTTCTTTGTGGGGCATTGAGAGGCAATGTGACCTCTCCCAAGACATTTGAAGCATTTAATGTTGCTAGTCCTTTCTTGGGAACTAGTCTTAGGGGTGTATTTCTCTATGGTCTTACCCTTTTCTTCCTTGGGTTTTGAAGGTGTAGCCCCCAAAATTCCTTGGGCTTTGTCCTTCCTTGGATAAGAGTGAAAGCCATAAGATTTTGAAGAAGGCTTTCTTTTTAGTTGTTGTTCCACTCTTATACAAAGTTGGACTACTTCATCTAGGTCCCTATACGGAAGGAGTTCAACCTTGTCCCTTACTTCCATATTAAGCCCACTAAGGAACCTCGCTATGCTTGTCCTTTCCTCCTCCCTAAGTCCAGCTCTTAAAAAGAGTAGTTCTATTTGTTGTCTATATTCTTCAACACTCATACTCCCTTGTTTAAGCCTTTGGAACTTGTCCATAAGCTCCCTTTCATAGTAGGAGGGAATGTGCCTCTTCCTAAGGGCACTCTTAAGATCATTCCAATACTCTACTGGAGGATCCCCATGAATCCTTCGTTCCCTAACAAGGGAAGTCCACCAATAGAGGGCATACCCTTGAAAGCTAAGGGTAGCCAATGGAACTTTTCTCTCTTCGCTAATATTATGGCAAGCAAAGAGTTGTTCAACCTTCATTTCCCAATCTAAGTAGGCCTCAACATTATCTATGGAAGACTAATGTTAACCTCTTGAGGCCTTCTATCCCTTTCCCTTCTTTGGGAGTGATGTTTAGTATGTGAACTATGGCACCCTCTATAATAGTCGCTAAGTTCTTCACTTAAACTCTTGCAAGAATCATGACTACTATAGGAGGCATGTTTTTCTCTTTTCATTTCTTTTATTATTTTTCTTCTTTCTTCCTCTCTTATTTTCTCTCTTTCATCTTGACTTATTTCTTCCACTCTTTTTTTTTTCCTTTTTCTTTTCTCTCTTATTTTTCTTTCCATAACTTGAGAGAACTCAACTCATCTAAGATTCTAGATAGAGGGTCCTTATGACTAGTACCCTCATCATTAACACTAGTTGAATGATGACTCATGTTGGTTTCTAAGTTGTGGTTCTTTCTTGTTGGAGGTTTGAAAACAAAAGGTAAAAGAAATTATGGTTGAAACTAGCCAAAATAAACACTAAAAGAGGTGTGAAAGATAAGGTAAAAAAACTAATTGGTAAAATGCAAGCTATCTAGGCGGTTTGACAATGGAAGGTAAAAGAAATAAGCTATGAAAGTAAGCAAGAAATGTAAACTAGGTGAATCCTAAGAGCGTTTGGATGACCACATTAAAGGTTCCCAACAAAACACTCACTATCCTAAGGAAAAATTGCCTAAAATTATTACACACAAATGGAAGTTTGGTAACCTATTGGAGGCTCCCAACACACTTCCAATGAAAGGCCTTTTTGTTACAAAACTTGAAAGCAATGAAGGTAAGTAAATTGCAAATTACAAAATTACAAATCGGTCCTCAATTTTGGTGGTTGTTCTCTCTTTGGTGATTTACACAATTTGGAGTACTTCTTAGTCCAATAGCTCTTAAGGTGGTTGGCCCCTTGCTTCTTGACTCAAATTTTTCAAGGGATGGCACCAATCCTTCTTCCAATTCCTTATATGGCAACCCACAAACAAGGAAACAAAGAGACAACCAATAACCAAAGAACAAAAAAAAAATGAAATGAAAGCTAAACCAATGGAGTTTTAACAAGACAAATTTTCAAGGATTACTCAACAATTAAAGCAATGAAAAGGACATAGAAGCAAGCTAGGACTCAAAGAGAAACTTAGAATGGCTCTAGAGTAGAGTAAAAAACTACATATATAAAAAAAGACTCAACAAACCTCTAGCTTTGGCACTTGTTTTTACAGTAATTTTCAATTGAAATTTCGGAACTAAGATTGGTATAACATAGGCACCAATTATAGAATAAATTTTGAGCCAAAACAACAAGCACACTTCCCTTTCACTTTTTTTTCATGGAAACTGATTTTTCTGCCAACTTGTGTGATTTTTAGTATTTTTTCCTTTTATCCAAATCACTTGGTTCTTTTTTATAACTTTTTTCCAGAAGTTTAGAAAATTCAGTAAAAATTTCAGCTCAAAATTCTAAGTAACAAATTCTCAGTAAGTTTTACAACTTTGTATGTCCAAGCTGCTAGCACCAGCGATTTTTTTTTAAGCATGGTATATTGATTGCATTGGGCTTACTTTCAACATTCCTATGTATGTTGAACTCACTAGGATTGTTTACCACAGTTTTAGAAGTTCAATATTCACTTAGGATCAACATTTCAGCCATCAATTCAATCACCAAAACTCAAATTCACAA
Source organism: Glycine max (assembly GCF_000004515.6). Classification (NCBI taxonomy): domain Eukaryota; kingdom Viridiplantae; phylum Streptophyta; class Magnoliopsida; order Fabales; family Fabaceae; genus Glycine; species Glycine max. Next base: position 20,463,528 of record NC_038252.2, on the reverse strand, counting down.
TAGACACAATCATAAGGAAACCTAAAAGTTTAAGAAAAGGTTCACAATCAAAGACTCTCTAAGAATTTTGCATGAACATGTTAAGGACTACTTAACATGAAAGATTTGAATCAAATCAAATAATAGGCTAAGAGAATTTCATACAGTCATGAACAAATGAGTTAGACAAAGAAACAAGAAAAATAAAATTCAGCACAACATAAGAAATCTTATGTGACAAGTTTCATGACTAGACATGACTTCTATGACAAAACTACAATAGGTGAACAAGTCACTCTAGATTTTTGAGGTTTTCTTCTACTTTAATATTTTTGAATGAATTTTATGGTTTAGGTTTCAGCCACAAAAAATAACAAGACAAAACTCAAAGGAACCTAAACTCAACACAATCCATGGTTCAAGAACAAGAACAAGAAATTTGAACCATAGAAAATCAAATCTAGCTTCTATAGCAAGTTTAATTGGTGGAAACTCTAAAGAATCATGTTAACAACATTTAGCACAAGACATGTGAGGAGGTACATGGAGAAAAAAATGAAGAAACAACAATGGAAGAGAAGGTAAAGCAAAAAATTAATGGAGGTTTAAGGAGCACCTACTTGAAGCTCTTGTGCTCTGAGTACCACTTAATGGAAGCTTGCTTGTGAGCTTCTATGGAGGCTGGATCTTTGAGCTTCAATGAGGTCCTTCAATGGTGATTTTACACCATGGAGATGCAGCGGAAGGCAAAGGAGAAGAGGAGAGGGGAGACACCATCCACTAGGGAATAAGCCAAGGAAGAATGAGCTTCCCCACCAAGAATTGCCTTGGATAAGAAGCTTGAAGAGGATGCTTTAATGGAGGAAAAGAAAGAGAGAAGGGGGGAGCATGAAATTGAAGGAATAACAGAGGGAGAGAAGTGGAACTTTGAAGTGTATCTCATAAGACTTTCATTCATCAAAGTCCCAACAAGTGTTACACATGCTTCTATTTATAGATTAGGTAGCTTCCTTGAGAAGCTTTCTTAAGAAAACTTCCTTGAGAAACTTCTTTGAGAAAAATTCCTTAAGAAGCTAGAGCTTAGCTACACATACCCATCTAAAAACTAAGCTCACCTCCTTGAGAAGCTTCTTTGAGAAGCTAGAGCTTAGCTACACACACTCCTCTAATAACTAAGCTCTCCTCCTTGAGAAGACAAGCTAGAGCTTAGCTACACACCCCTATAATAATTAAGCTCACCCCCATGACAAAATACATGAAAATACAAAAAGAATCTCTACTACAAAGACTACTCAAAATGCCCTGAAATACAAGGCTAAAACCCTATATTACTAAAATGGCCAAAATACAAGGCCCAAAAGAAGAAAAAAAAACCTATTCTAATATTTACAAAGAAGAGTGGACCCAACCTTGGCCCATGGGCTAAAAAATCTACCCTAAGGTTCTTGAGAACCCTAAGGCCTTCTTTATCAGCTCTAGCCCAATCCTCTTGGAGCCTCTTGCTCATGGCTCTAGTAACTGGTCCTTTCGTAGGGAGGATTGCATCACACATAAACAGGACTGTATAAAGACATGCATGGCAATATCAAGGAAACAACACATAGCGTGTTTGCTCCGTGCCCCTATTTCAAGAACCTAATGGAGGGAACTAAAAGATCGCTATTTAGTGATAATTCCCAAGGTGGTTGCATCTAGCTTTCAAAGGTTTCTAGAGATATCATCCCCTTTGATATCAAACATTGTGGCGGTAGGGACTACCAGCAACAACATATCATTAAAGAGAAAAACTCTAGATGAGGTTTCACTGTCATCAAGCAAGTCGAAGACTTAGCATGACCACAGATTCATCTCCACTTCCTATGTTCCCATGGACCCGGGTATAAGGCCCTTAACAACTCACAGTGTGTGCAAAAAGTGTAGGTGTCGTGCGTGCATCAAAATGAACAAATATTTATTGATGCATATATTAAATAAACAACTACACAAAATACAAAAACATCAAAGGAGTTATATGCATACAAGAACATAAGAGAAAGAAAGGGAAACCAACAAAAGAGTGAGTCATGATAAAGAATGCAAATAGATTAAAATGGCCTAACTCTAAAAACAGTCCCCAGTGGAGTCGCCAACTGTTGCAACCTACCCTTCGACGGGAGGGTGACACGAAACTCATGGGTGCGTCTTCCAAGAAAGGAAAACATGCGGAGTCGCCACCAATGTTTATTTGAGGAAAACGTTAGAAAAACCAAAAAAGGGTCTACGTATTTTGAAAATGAGGGTTCGGGAATTGTTTGTTGGATCGAGTGGCCTCAGAATAATTAAGAAGGGGGGGTTGAATTAATTATTCCTAAACCTTTACTAATTAAAAATTTACTCTTCTAAGGCTTTTACTATGTTGTTAAGTGAATAAGGAGTAGAAGAGAAACTTAACCAAAAGTAAAAGCGAAAATTAAAAGAGTAGGGAAGAAGGAGACAAACACACAAGAGTTTTTATACTAGTTTGACAACAACCCGTGCCTACATCCAGTCCCCAAGCGACCTGCGGCCCTTGAGATTTCTTTCAACCTTGTAAAAATCCTTTTACAAGCAAAGATCCACAAGGGATGTACCCTCCCTTGTTCTCTTTGAACCTAGTGGATGTACCCTCCACTAGAACTGATCCACAAGAGATGTACCCTCTCTTGTTCTCAGTCAAACCCAAGTAGATGTACCATCTACTTGTACCACAGAGGATGTACCCTCCAATGTGTTAGGACAAAGATCTCAGGCGGTTAAACCTTTGAAACTTTGTGAATGGGGATACAAAAGAATTCTCAGGCGGTTAGTCCTTTGAACACTTCTGTATAAGGGAAAGGGAAGAATCAAAAGAATTCTCAGACTATGTTATTTTGAATTCTTTTACAAGGGAGAAGGGAGACACAAAAGAATTCAGGCTGTTAGTCCTTTGTTCTTTTGGAAAAGAGAGAAGAGAGACACAAAAAGAATTCAAGCGGTTAGTCCTTGGCGAATTCTCTTTGGCAAAGGGAGAAGGGAATGAAGAACTTTGGAAAAACCAGAAAACTTTGGAAAGCTTTTGGCAAAAGGAAGAAGAAGAAGAAGTTCAAAGAGACTTAGAAATCAATGTGGAAAACTTGCTTGTGTAAAGAATGAATTGGAAAAGATTGATTGATAGAATGAATGATTGAAAATGCAAAAACAAAGCCTTGCTTTTATAGACACTTCATGTCTGGTCAAGAAGATCATTTAGAAGAGTTATAACTTTTAGAAAAACTTAAAACCAATTTGAAAAAGTCAAAAACCATTTGAAGAGTTACATCTTTTGATTTATTCAGAAACAATCACTGGTAATCGATTACCAAATCAATGTAATCGATTACACAAGGCTTTTATGTGAAAGGATGTGACTCTTCACATTTGAATTTGAATTTCAACGTTCAAAGGCACTGGTAATCGATTACCAAAACATTGTAATCAATTACAGCTTTTTGAAATCAATTGGAACGTTGTAAATTCATTTGAAAACTTTTTCAAATCCATTTTGCTACTGGTAATCGATTACAACAATCTGGTAATCGATTACCAGAGAGTAAAAACTCTTTGGTAAACATGTTTTGAGAAAAATCCATGTGCTACTCAGTTTTTGAAAAAAAAACTTTTTCATACTTATCTTGATTAAGTCTTCTCTTGATTCTTGAATCTTGATCTTGATTCTTGGAAGCTTGATCCTTGAATCTTGATTCTTGATTCTTGAATTCAACTTTCCTCTTGAATCTTGAAGTGTTCTTGATTCTATCTTGAACATCTTGAACTCATTCTTTGATTGACCTTTGAGCTTTTTGTCATCACCTTTGTCATCATCTTTGTTATCATCAAAACATCTTTGAATCAATCTTGATTCATCATGAAGCTTTTCTTCTACATTGTTTACACATGGGGAAGGTATTAGCACCCCACACGCCCACCACAAGGGACGACTGCCTTTAATCAAATGTGAGAAATCATGACTTCAATCTTTATTTTATTTTCCTTTTTTTTATGTTTTTATCTTTTTGGGGTCGACAAGAGCGGGGCTCTTGCTCCTATGTATCCTCAATTGTGATGAGGAACTCAGACCTACGTAGTTCTTTCAAAGCAAGAATGTTATACGGAGTGTTGATTTTAGACTTTTAAACGGTTCATTTTAACTGATAAAAGTAAAAAGACCGTTAAGGCGTTGGACCTTTGAACAGATTCAAACGATTTTGTTGTGGACAAAAGCTTGATTATGAGTTGATTTTAGCTTTGGTTTTGCTTGATTATTTTTCAACTCATTAAAAGAGGACTTACGAAACAAATGACTGGTTAAAACTTATTTTTTTCAATGACTGACCAAGGTTATAGCATGAACGATCGATTGGAATTTATTTTAACAGTGGTTAAACAAGATTACAACACAAATGATCGGTTGGAATTCATTTTAACAATTATTTAAATGAGATTATGGCACAATTAATCGATCGAAACTCACTTTAAACAAAGAAAGATCACTAATGGTAGAAGAATGAAGATGAAGATATGTAAAGCAAGGATGGACCCCTAAGGGTGCATAGAATGAATTCAAAGCTTCAAAAATAGAAACTAACCCGTCGAAGAACGATGAAAAATGATCACGGAATCGATCACAGAAACGTTACGAAAGCGTCTCAACCTTTATTTTTCTTCTTTTTTTCTCCATCTTCTCACAAATTTCTCTCAAATCCTCTTGATTTCAAATGTTGGACCCTTCCTTCAGCCCCCCTCATGCCTATTTATAGGAAATGAGGGGTAGAGGTTGCACAGTAGCTCGCCCAGGCGAGCTGCTTGCTTCCTCCGAAAGTAACTTGCTCGCTCAGGCGAGCTGGTTACTTCATCCTTAAGCTTTCTAGTGGGCCCAAGGGCTGAAAATGTCCCAAAGTGACCATTTTGCCCTTCTTTTTGAACATTTTGCACATTTCCTTCCAAAACGTCACAAAACCCTATGGATTGTGTGGCAATTAGTGTTAAGTAGCACAATTCGACCGACAAGAATCCAAATGTTGGCAAACGATCATCCTCAGACGAAATTAGGGTATGATAGATCACAAGCATTTTCCTTGTCTATTTAATGACGTATATGAGAACTGAGATGTGCAAGGCAATATACCATACAAATACAGCCTCATGAGAGCACATACATAGGGTTATCAATGGTTTTTCTCAAAATCTGATGAAAGGGATTTTGACCTAATAAGAGAGACCTTTGACACAACTTTTTCTACCTGCATACAACGGGAAGATTTTCATACCTTTTCTGGTAGAACATAATAATAAATTAGTACAATTTTTCCAAAAACAAAAGAAAGATAAAGAAATATATGAGGCCAGTGGTTGTCACGGACAATAAACTCCTCCATTCTCATCCACTTATCTTTCTATGGAAGATTCATCAAACATTTTTTGTTCATCTTTAGGAAACATCCAAGAAGAAGAAGGCGTTACCATTACAAAGTCTTCAAAAAATTGAAGATAAGGCACAGACACATCCTACCAAAACACAACTGTAATTTAAGGCGAGAATCTTTCCTTTATTTGTTGGCAGCATCTTCTGCTTTCATTCTTTTCCAGCTTTTGCAAAAGTAGACCTTGTGACAGAGTAAAAGAATAGTAATTTTACTGTTCTTGACTGAAGGAGCCTTTTGAGTTCTTCTTTCTTATTTTCTCTATATAAAGAGCCTTAGAGCTTATTTGTAAACACAAGGAGAAGAAATAGAAAGAGCTTGTAATACACTCTACTATCAATAATATTCAGTGTTCTTCAGATTGTCCCCTCTCCCTCCTTTTCCTTCTTATTGTAGGTATGATCTTTACCATGTTCTTCGAAGGTACCCTCAAGGGGCCTCAGTTATTTGATTTAGAAAATGCGAATATGATTTAGAACCCGGGCATTTTTTTTATTTTTCTTTCTTTCTTTCAAAACCTGGGATTTGTAAGCCTTAAAAAGTGTGCCCTTGATGTTTTTTTATAAAATATAGAAGTCCTTTATGGTTAGGCTGGCACTTTGAGGAAAATAAGAACTTTGTAAGACCCAAAGAGTGTGGGCTGTTAGTGATCTTTAGTACTTGGCTTAATATCCAGAAAATCTATAAAGAATTTCTTGTTTATATAAAAAAAAGAGTTTGGGATTCATCATATTCTATATTTTTTTAAATGTCATAACTTATAGTGTCCACTTGAGGAGTACCATCTATCTATCTAACTATTTTTCTTTGTGGAATGACGACCAAATTGACCCAATCATGAATAATCTGATTGTTAGAATCCAACACATAATGAAAGTAATGGAAGATACATATACCAACATAGCCTTAACAAACAAATAAAAATGGTTGATTCAGAAATCTGTAAACAGATTTACACTCCCCAACAATACCACAAAGAGATCATAAGAAAAAGACCTCCTTATATTTTTGTTGAAAAAGACCTCAGATTTACACGCCATTCTTATGTGTTTACATCACGGGGACACTTTCATTATGCGTGTATCCATAGCTAATTACTTTTGTAGAATATTTATTAAGAGAATTGTTAGTATTAGTAAGATCTCTTAAAAATATTTCAAGTCTTATATAATGAAATAACGAAATTAATTTGAAGTGAATATTTTAAATTTTAATTCTTCTAAAATTACTCTTATATTAAATTTGGGTACACACACAAACAGAGATTTGCATGCATGGGTTGATTGACTTGAAAACTTAATGGATGTAATCTCATTAGTGTCTTAACATTTTTATTAACGTCAATTTTTTCGATAAGTAGCTGTGATTGTGTGTCCCTAACGAATATATTTAATCAATAATTTTTTTTATTAATGGGACACTGGACAAAACTAGCTTAATTTTTATGTGGGACAACATATAAAGAATAAATAAAATGTATTTTTAAAATTAATATATTAAGATTAACTTGTAAGCAAAAGATTCACACTGCCAATGTTACAAGGTCATGACGCATCCCAGCCTCTTTAGAGGTTTTTTTTTACCAATGTACACACTCTCTCTCCTGAAAATTCCCAATCTATGCCAGTTTATTGCTTATAAACCAAAGTGCACCACTTTTACGCTTCATTGAGAAGTCGGGATTTGCCAACCCGACTTCTAAGTGGTGATTTTTTTTTAATTTAAATTTTAAATTTATGTTTTAGTTTAAGTTATTAAAAATATTTTAAATTTAAACTTCAGTACTTTTATTTTAAATATTATATTATATAAACAATATTTGTAATTCATTTTAAAAATATTTTTTTATTAAAATAATTTTTATTTGTTTAAGAAAATGACAGTATTAAATATAATTTTTTTCTTATATTATTTAATTTATATAAGACTTAGTTGATAATAGAATTTGTTTGATAATATTTAATTTATACAAGACTATTTTTTGGTTAACATTTAAATTTTTTTTAAAAAATCTGAATTTTTTAATATTATTTTTCATTAATAAAAAAATTAAAACATATTATTATTTTACTAAATATAATTTGTTTGTTTTTGTCATTAAATTTTTATAAAAAATGATAATATTTTTTATTTAACAATTTATTTATAGAAGAACATTACATTACATTATAAAATACTTAAACAATAATATTTGATGACAACATGCGTAGTTGATTCTTGTTGACTGCTATTCATTGCAACGAGTTTTGTGGTCTTGAAGTACGTCCCCTCAACGATGACATCGGAAAATGTCTTGTGTTTTTTAACATGAAATTAACCGACTCAGACAAATTTGTAGTCATATGGCCCCAACGTTTCCCCTCATCGAAGCATTGTGCCCAATATTTTTTGGGTAACTGATCAATCCATTTATTCGTGCTTGGCTTATTCGCACGAATATCCCCAAGATGTCACTAGTGCATCTTCTTTGTGTATGCGTATCTTGTAAATATTCCATCAATCTATTACGTTATGAAATTTGATTGAAAGTAAAGTTTAACGAAGAAATAAAATAGATTCTCACCAGCCAACATGGGTGGTTTCTTCAAATGTTTGCAGGTTGAGTTACCGCGAAGGAAATTTTGTGCAATGTGGCGGCGCAGCAGAAGAAATGGGATGTGCCCTAAACCCATAAGTTAGTTGGGTTGTTGTAGGCACTTGTAACCGAGGGGTGCCTATTTGAAATGAGAGAAACGTTAATTTATGGAGTAACATGCCTTCTCAAATTCTTTAGGAAAAACCCCACGTTGAAGTTGTCTCCCCTTCTACAATGGCATAAGCAATAGGGAAGATATGGTTAGCTCCGTCTTGTGCTATAACTATCAATAATGTGCCAGTATATTTGCATAAAGCCATGTACCATCTACTTGTGCTATGGGTTATGAAAACCCATTAATGCATGGACAAAATGACCAAAACACAAGTTTAAGCATTTTTTTTGCCAAGTATGATTTCTCCCTCCTCAAACACGGATTCTGTTTAAGCATCGACCATAGTCCCGAGAACACAAGATTGCAAAGCTCCCAAAAGTTTTGAACCTATTACGTGACAGAGAACTGTGTCGGGCATCATCGGAGGTTGATAGAGTTATTGGTGGTTGTGCCATACCATTGCAGCCATGGGCTTAGTACCACATGCCTTTTATTGCACCAAGAGTCCCATGACCCGAAACAACTTATCAACTCGCTAAAAGGTTATTTACATATAGTGAAATCCAAATCTTTAATTTCAATGATGCACATTATAACATTACAATGAATAGTGATTTTGTTTCTTTTACATTTCAGATGGAGTGGTGGTAGATTAAAATATAGGGCCACACCTCATGGTGACTTGGTTGGATATAGATCTCATATAGATCATATGGAGAGCCATGAGGTGTAATACTATCATGAATTGCACCATCAGTATGTACATATTAACATGTACTAATGTTGCATTATCAGCATATATTTCAGTTTTCTTGGGTCTCATATAGAGGATTTGAAGAATACCTACCGAGACATGTATACAGAGATAAAGAGATTTGGTCTACATGTATTGCAATTATTTTTTTCCAATTGTGGAATGACATCAAACAAACCGGGTCAAGCTACAATTTGGACTACAACAAGATATCCTTGTTGATCCCATGAATCTTGATCAACTTCACTGGATTGACATGCAATCAATCATTACATTGACTGGATGAAATATCATGCAGAGTGGATTAATATATGAAAAAAAATGCAATGATGTTTTAACTGGACAATGGGCTGAAGGAATAGTGACACATACACCGAAGTACATTGAATGGTATAGGAAAAGCATTATTATGTTCTTGTCTGTTGCACAACAACTAAATGATCCACGCACAACAATTACCCATAATGCTGCAAGAACAAGTGTTGAAGAAACACATTTCGAAACTCCACATCCTCACTCAATGTATTGTACTCCTTCACCTGTTTCTCAAACTTTTGGCCAGACTAGCGAGTTAGTCAACGCAACTAGCCATGAATGGATGACCAATTTATTTGGTGTCAATTTGAATACACTAAATTCTGCAGCATCATATTTAGCTTTTTTACAACAGTTTGATGTACCATATTCGTTTGGAGAGCAAGGACAAAGTTCTTCAGCTGCAATAACCCACACTGAATACACTAACACAAAACAACAACATCATCATCATGAGGGAGAACTAGTCATACATGAAAGAAGAAATCCGTGACATAACCGACGTCCACCGCCTTGTGGGACTGGTCATCATCTTGGTCATTGAAGCATAAAATGTTGTGATAATGTGATCAACTATGTTTAAATACCCTTGTAATGGTTTCATAAAAAAAGATCTAAAATTAAGAGTAAAAAATAAAAAAAATTATGTTTCCCACCCTTAAAACAATGTTTAAGTGGTCATCTTATGCAATTTTTTAAATTTATGTCCAATACATTAAAAACTTCTGTGGCAAGTTTATTTCATAGTCCTCACATCTAAGAGTCCAAAAAAAATATTGTGTAACAGTTTCATCAAAAAAGACCTCATATTACGAGTAAAAAATCCAAAAAAGTATGTTCCCCACCCTTAAAACATTGTTTAAGTGATCATCTTATGCAATTTTTAAATTTATTTTCAATACATTAAAAACTTCTGTGGCAAGTTTATTTCATAGTCCTCATGTCAAAGAATCCAAAAAAAATATATCGTGTAACAGTTTCATCAAAAAAGACCTCAAATTATGAGTAAAAAATAAAAAAAAATGTTTCCCACCCTTAAAACAATGTTTAAGTGGGCATCTTATACAATTCTTTAAATTTATGTCCAATACATTAAAAAATTATGTGGGAAGTTTATTTCCTAGTCCTGATGTCAAAGAATAAAAAAAAATATCGTGTAACAATTTCATAAAAAAAGACCTCAAATTACGAGTAAAAATAAAAAAAAAAGTATGTTTCCCACCCTTGAAACAATGTTTAAGTGGTCATCTTATGCAATTTTTTAAATTTATGTCCAATGCTTTAAAAACTTCCGTGGGAATTTTATTTCATAGTCCTCACGTCAAAGAATCCAAAAAAAAATATCATGTAACAGTTTCATAAAAAAAGGCCTCAAATTATGAGTAAAAAGTAAAAAACAAAATTATGTTTCCCACATACTCACATGCCATTTATCAGTGCATGTGACTAAATAGTGAACACTTGTTTTGCAATCAAAAAATTCTATAAATACCACTACTAGCTGAAGACATTCATAGAAATTTCAAATACTCATCTCAACCCCTACAACAATATGTCACCTAATTGCATATGTTTGTGTTTACTACAATGGTGGAATCTACAACATTAATGAGGGTACCACCTTCATTAGTAACAACACAAAAAAATTCATGGTTAACAAGGCCATAATCCTTATGCAATTTCTTGAACTTGTTCACCAAAAAATAAAAATTGAACCACACCAACATATCGAAGAACTTCGCTTTCGATGCCCCATATTTGAGTCAGGACAACCATATATGTACACATGTTTTATTCTGGGAGATGATGCTGACGTTTGACAAATGTTCAACATTTTTTACAACAACCCAACACTACCATTCATGGAGTTATTTGCCACAATTTGTGACAACAGTAACCCACCAAACAACCAACATGACTCAACCTCCAATGTTGACGACCAGTTATATGAATACAAGAGTTGTTGGGTCAAAGACCATGGTAGTTGTCATACCCTAATTTCGTTCGAATACCTTCATTTGCTAACGTTTTGATTCTTGCTAGCAGAATTAAGTTGCTTGACACCAGTTGTCGTGCAATCCGAAGGGTTTTTCAACATTTCAGGAAAGAAGGCGGAAAATACTCAAAGGGAGGGAAAAAAGCTCATTTTTACACTTTTTCTGACCCCTGACTTGCTTGGCCACCAAAATAACTTCATGGTGAAGTAACCAGCTCGCCTGGGCGAGCAAGGTTGCTTCAGAATGAAGTAACAGCTTTCCTGGGCGAGCTACCTTCATCCCAAATGCCTTGTTTTGCTATAAATAGGCGTGAAGGGAGGCTAAGGAAGAGGTTCTAAGGTCCAGAGGTCTAGAATTGAGAAAAAAGAAGAGAAAAGAAGAATGAAGAAGAGAAAAAGAAGCTAAATGACCACTGAATCGCGATAGTAAACGCTTTGGCCCATTGTTTTTGCCTTTTCGTGCCTTCGTCAAAGGGTAGGTTGTGACAGTTGGCGACTCCACTGGGGACTGTTAGAGAATTAGGCCATTCGGTTAGTGTGCAATATTTTTATCATGACTTCTTCTTTATTTATGTTCCCTTTTCCTTTTATCTTTTGTTTATCCATATTTGTATATAACCTTTGCTATGTTGTTGTGTTTGGTGTGTGTTTGTCTATTGATTACATTCATAGTTAGAAATATTTTTTCTATGCACACAAGGCACCTACACCTCACACACGCATTAAGATATTAGGCCCTATACCCTGGTCTATGTGAGCCATAAGGAGTGGAGGTTGATCTGTGGTCATGCTGGGTCTTCGACTCGCTTGATGACAGTGAAGCATCATCTAGAGTTTTCTTCTTTTGGTGATGCATTGTTGTTGATAGTCCCTATCACCATAATGTATTACATAAGAGGATGATATCTCTAGAAGCTAGTAAAGTTACTTGAAACCACCCTTTGGAGTTGTCACTAGAAGGAGACTTTTGGATCTTTTCCTTTAGATTCCTTAATTAGGGGCACATAGCAAACTTACTCTAGCATATTCCTTGATTGCATCATGCATCTCTTCATGGCATCGTAAATCATTCATGCATCATATTCGTGCATTGCATTTGCATAAATCACTGCATTATCATACGCCTTCATTTAGCATGCTTTTGTTCTGCCAACTGCATATATTCTACTTCCATCGTTCGCATGTCATTTTCACTTATGCATAATCCTTGCATTTTCCTCTACAAAAAAAAAACAAAAAACAAAAAAAGAAAACTAAAAGAAAGTCACACCACGTTCTTAGTTACATGTGTTGGGTACCATGATAATGGCTATAAACCAAACATGTTGGGATTATACACTCATTTCTAAAAAAAAAGATTGAAAATCATGTGAATGTGGTACCTAATGCATGGTTAACTTGGAAAATGATGATTCTTTAGGAATCTCGATCTTATAATTACATTTGCCATGCATACCATGAGTATACCCTAGTCATTCATCTCTATGATAGGTTGCTGAAGTATTTCCAATCAAAATTTCTTTTCCTTGGATTATGGGGTTGAACCAAGAACATGTTTTTAAGGAAAGGTTCATCAAGTCAAGGTCAAGTATGGAAGTAACCAACTTGCAAAAGTCAAGGCAGAAGATGGATCAAGTTACATAACTTTTTGTCTACTGGTAACACATGATTGAGCTAAATAATTTACAGAAAAATAAGGACTATTGACATCCATGTTTTATTTCCAGTTTCACTTTGACAAGATGTGATGGACCATGTTGTTTTGATGAAAATCTAAATTGATTCAACCCTATGTCCTGTGTAAAATTTACGATACTTCAACAATGCATCATTCACATACATCTATGCTTTTCATTGGTTGCATTGCTCATTGCATTCTTTCCTTGAAATCAGAACTGTAATCATTGTTATCAAAAGGAAAGAACATGCTTTACGGTGCCCTTACCGAACACGTGCTAGAGCTAGAGTAATGGGTGAAGTAGACGAGGTGCAAGAGCAGATGAAGGCCGACATGGAGGCCATGAAAGAGCAAATGGCCACAATGATGGAGGCCATGATGAGCATGAAGAAGATAATGGAGGTCAATGCGGCTGCAGTTGCCGCTACTAGTGCCATTGCTGAGGTGGACCCGACTCCCCCATCTGGCCTCAACCAAATAAATCATCCAACCTTGGATATGGTAGGTCAGGGGGCAAAGAATTGGGAAGTACGGGTGGCCCCCACTTTGTCCAAGTTCAGAACAAGCATGCCTTCCCACCATATGGCTTGCCTCCTAACTATACACCACCCAATGTGGCGCACACTCCCGATGTGAATAACTCCACTCCCATAGTCATTGGGAGCCAACAACCTCAATCTGATCATGCACATGTCTCTCAACTCATGGGGGAGACACATGAAATACCCCACCACAATCTCTCCGACTTCGAGCCTTGCATTGGATATGCCACTGAGGGGCAAGCAGTTAGTGATGTACCCTTGCCAAACACTTTGGAGAGCCCTCAGATTCGCTCACAACCATAACCCTTGCATTTTGTGGCGGGGAAAGTCCCTCTTGCTATGGCGGAAAAAGGGAAATTGGATCATATAGAGGAAAGGCTGAGAGCCATTGAAGAAGGCGGAGATCATGCTTTCGCTGACATGGCAGAGTTGTGCCTAGTGCCTGACATCATCATCCCTCCGAAGTTCAAGGTGCCGGATTTCGATAAATACAAGGGGACTACTTGCCCCACGAGTCACTTGAAGATGTACTACAGGAAAATGGGGGCATACGCAAAAGATGAAAAACTGTTGATGCATTTCTTCTAGGAAAGTCTTACTGGGGCGGCCGTCACCCGATACACTAATCTGGAACCTTCTCGAGTCCATTCTTGGAAGGACCTAATGGTTGCTTTCATTAGGCAGTATCAGTACAATTCTGATATGGCTCCGGATAGGATGCAACTATAGAACATGTGCAAGAAGGAGCATGAATCTTTCAAAGAATACGCCTAAAGGTGGAGGGATCTGGCAACTTAAGTAGCGCCCCCAATGATAGAGAACGAAATGATAACAATGATAGTAGACACATTAACAATGTTCTACTATGAAAAGATGGTGGATTACACACCTTCAAGCTTTGCCGATTTAGTTTTTGCTGGCGAAAGGATCGAAGTGGGTTTGAAAAGAGGCAAATTTAATCATCTTGCTTTGATGAATAAGAAGCCTGGGGCAAATAGAGAAAATGAGAATGAGGGAGGAACCCATGTTGTGACTGTCGTTCCTACATGACCAAATTTCTCACCAGCCCAACAATGTCATTACTCAGTCAATATCAGCCCTTCTCATTACCCACCACCCTATCAACCAAGAACGCCCAATCAACCACAAAAGCCACCCCTAAATCAGCCACAAGGCTCGCCTGTTGCACATCTAATACCAAACACCACTCTTAACATAAACCAAAACACCAACCAGGGAAGGAATTTTCCAGCAAAGAAGCCTGTAGAATTCACCCTAATTCGGGTGTCGTATGCTAACTTACTCTCGTATCTACTCAATAATGCAATGGTAGCCATAACCCCAGCCAAGGTTCCTCAACCTCCATTTTTCTGAGGATACGACTCGAATACAACATGTGCTTATCATGGAGTAGTTTTGGGGCATTCCATTGAGCATTGTATGACCCTGAAGCATAAGGTGCAAAGTCTAATTGATTCGGGCTGGCTGAAATTTGAGGAGAATCGCTTGTGAATTCTGACATTGGCAGGCGACACCATGCATGGGGCAATTTGAAGGTTGTTGTTAGATGTCTTCAGTGACTCATTAGGATTTTCAAGTTTGTGCCATTATTGTAAAGCACAGTTACAATGCTAATAATATGGATAAATTTGATGTCCTTATCTCATTCTCTCACAATTACATCTTTGCTTATTTAACTTCCACTGGAATGTGAATGTAAGTCGTTGGTTTGTTTGCTCAACTGACTTGCGCTCTTGAGTTGATCCCCAAGTTTGGTCAATCAGAAATTGCTCGTTCTATGTATTTGGTGAGGGTGCTGTAAACAATGAGTAAAGTAAAAAAGAAAACACATTGATTGACTGTGTTTCAAATAAAAAATACATACATTCATGTGACCTCATTTTATCATTCTTAAAAGTTGTCTTTTGAGAGAATAGTGAGTTATCATGAATAGGAGTCGTTTGACTTAATCTGTCAAATTGAAAATCCTTTAAATGTTTCTCGTCCTTGAAAATTCATTTTCGAGAACCTACACAGTTTCCTTCATTTTTCCTTGCTACAAGGTCATGACAAAAGATAGCAATAGATTCCTTAGAGTCCTACACTAGGGCAATGAGAGGCACCGTGCATGAGCCTCAAGCGAACCAAGGGGCTGATCAAAATTTCTTACCCGATAGGTCAAAAACCTGAAAGGGCGGCCTAAGCAAAAATTAGGGTTGAAAAAAAATAATAAAAAGAAAAAAACAATCAGGGGCGTGATATTAAGGTTTTGTCCCAAAATCCAAACTACAAAAAGATCTAAGTCAAGATTTGAAATGACACATGACCATGTTTCAACATCCCAAACACTAATTTATCCCTTGCTACCACCTGAGCCAAAGCATATTTATTTTCTAAAAACAACAAAAGAAAACAACAAAAGCAAAATAGGAACCCTGAGTAGGAACCACCGCTAAACTAGCGGGAAGAGCAATGCAAACAACACAGGCATGAAGTTGGGCAAAAATGAAAAGAAAAGAAAAATAAAATCCGCCAAAGGTGAGTGAAAAAAAGAGAGAGACAAAGATCTCCAGATTTTACAAGAAAGGAACAAAAGTGCAACAAAAGGATTAATGTATAAGACAAAATGAGTAGAGCCCAACCCAAAAGGTACAAGCAACGCTCTTAAGGTTCTTACTCAATATAACCCTTAAACACTCTTTGAGCCTCTTTGATCTTTTTTTTCATAGCCCTCTTCCCCCTGACCACGTTACAAGCCCAATAAAGCCGATGCGGATCAAGGAATGACTAATTTCACTTTTAAGTTGGGATTCTGTAATGAAACCCACACACGCTTGTGATTGTTAAAAAAATATATAGAAAAAAAAGAATCCTTAAGGTTTCACACTTGCACATTTGAGAAGAAAACTCATTCGACCAGGAGCTTGGGGAAAATTTCAAAGACAATTATGATAGTGGGATACACCTGATATTAATTGCTCATGCAAAATTCCTTAGGATTCCTTTTGAATCCAAGGGTAGCCTTGGCTATGATAAATTCTTTAGGATCAACCCATGTCATTGAGTTTTAGTGGGATCGACAAACCCTTTGCATCACTCTATGACCTTAAATCAAGAAAGTTCCACTTAGTCATATACCAAAGTGTAACGGTCCATTGTCATCCTTCAAGGGAGCGCACGATCGATCCCAAAGCCTTATGTTTTTCTTGTTGTGCCGAATAATCGAAGTTTTTAAAAGGGGAAAACCCTAGGATCAATATTTCGGTTGATTGATTAAAATGTCAAACAACTCCATTGTAGTCACTCCAAAATTGTAAAGTGACTAAAGAAAAAAATAGGATGAGGTTGCATGAGTTATCACATCTTTAAAAAAACAGTCATTCTGTGTTTTCCACAAAAAGAAAAAAAAATCAAATCAAAATCACAAAAATAGGAAAGAATGTTATGAGCATTACACAATTTCCATGGTTCAAAACCTTTTGCATTATTAGCATTTCAAGATGAAGGTTGCATGCATCTGCATCCCAAAAATCATGTTCATAAGTACATTAGACTTATCTGTATATATCAATTTCCCAGATCCATTGTCCTATCTTTTGAGTTTAGGATGAAAGACCCTCTCAAAGAGTCAACCTCTCGCTTTCTCATATGGTTGAGCCCTTTGGTACTAGTACCTATTGGCTTGTTTCATAGGACTCAAAGTCCTCACCTTTATCTTTCATAGGACTCAAAGTCCTCATCTTTATCTTTGACAGGACTCGAAGTCCTCGCTTTTGTCTTTCATAGGACTCAAAGTCCTCTGTCATTTACTTTTCGAAGACTATCATAGTCTTTTGTCTTGCGGAGACAATCAAGGTCGTCCGCTCCTTTACTTGTTAAAGACTATCATAGTCTTTTGTCTTGCGGAGACAATAAGGTCATCCGCTCCTTTACATTTCAAAGACTGTCATAGTCTTTTGTCTTGTAGAGACAATCAAGGTCATCCACTCCTTTACTTTTCAAAGACTATCATAGTCTTTTGTCTTGCAGAGACAATCATGGTCATCTTCTCCTTTACTTTTGAAAGACTATCATAGTCTTTTGTCTTGTGGAGATAATCAAGGTCATCCGCTCCTTTACTTTTTGAAGACTATCATAGTCTTTTGTCTTACAGAGACAATCAAGGTCATCCACTCCTTTACTTTTCAAAGACTATCATAGTTTTTTGTCTTGCGGAGACAATCAAGGTCATCTGCTCCTTTACATTTCAAAAGACAACAATGTTTTCTGTCATTTATGCTTTGAAAAGGCGACAATGCCTTCATTTACATTTTGAAGACGACAATGTCTTCAGTCATTTATGCTTTCAAAAGGCAACAATGCCTTCATTTACATTTCGAAGACGACAATGTCTTTAGTCATTTATGCTTTGAAAAGGCGACAATGTCTTCATTTACATTTCGAAGATGATAATGTCTTCAATTATTTATGCTTTCAAAAGGCGATAATGCCTTCATTTACATTTCGAAGATGATAATATCTTCAATCATTTACGCTTTCAAAAGGCGACAATGCCTTCATTTACATTTCAAAAGATGACAATGTCTTCAGTCATATACGCTTTCAAAAGGCGACAATGCCTTCATTTAAGTTTCAAAAGACGACAATGTCTTTAGTCATTTATGCTTTCAAAAGGCAACAATGCCTTCATTTACATTTCAAAGACGACAATGTCTTCATCTCAAGGACTTCAATGTCTTTTGTCCTTGTTTGTGCTTCACAGGACTTGACGTCCTCTATTTCTATGTCAAAAAAAAAAAGAGAACTTCAATGTCCTCATGTTTCCTCAGTTTCACCTCCTTGGTTTTCACCAGTTTCCCAGTGTTCGCCTTCTGGCAAGTGCACCGGATCGCACAAGTAGTATAAAATGGTAAGAACCGAGTATCGAACTCTCGGGGAACTTGTGTTATTTGATAAGCTATTTCAGCAAATAGATGTCTGGTGTGTGAAGATAAGTGTGAATATGAACAGGTGTATAAACTATCTAAGCAAAAAGAAAGAAAATCACGCGATAGAAATGATGTGTAAAAACAAGTAGAAACACGTTGGTCTTCCTAATAGGTACCTGATGCTGAAAAGATATTCTCTATCTAACAATGCTCATATGTTCTTATGGTGTCTCCTGAGATACTAAACCCCGATTCCTCATGATAGTTTAGCCTAATCCCGATCAAGCATCATCCACAAATTCCTCTTGTAGGACTAAACTCAATCAAGACCACATTAAGACACACATACACAACTAACTTATCGCATCCCGATTCCTCGTGATAGTACGACAACTTAGCCCTTTACTATCAAGGACTTTAGAGTCAGACCAGTTTCCACTGTTGAATGACCCTAACAAAGCATGCATCTACGTGATCAAGGTAAAGACATACTAGAGTGAAAAACAGATAGCACAGGGAACACACAAAACATCATTAAATAGATAGAAATATATTTACATCAGGTACCTACAGGGAAGATCCAACAGAGGATTTAGCTTTCCATACCAGGAAGCCTTCTTTACAACCAAGAGAAGAACAAGATGAAAGATTGCAAAAATACAAGTGGTGAGGATGTCTCCTTCACCTCTAGGATCTCACAATCACTCACAAACTCATCTCAAGCTCTCAAACCGGCTCCTGCTTCAAGCTCTGGTCTCTACAGATCTTCACACAGCAAAATCTCTCAAAACTCTCTGGAACTTAGACCTTCCTCTCTCTAGAAACTCTAGACATGCAAAGCTCTGAATCCTAGTCCAAACTACCTTTCTAAAATTTGATTTCAAGCTTAAATAGATGTCCTTGTTCATGCTCGTGCGCTTAGCGCAATTATGGACCGCTTAGCGCACATTAGTAAAGTTTTGCTTAGCGCGTGCCTTTCTCGCTTAGCGGATGAACTGAAGCGGTGCGCTTAGTGAGATGAAGTGGCGCACTTAGCGAACCTGTACAACTCATCTTCTTCCAGAGTCTTCCTCATGCTTAGCCCATGAGTGGTGCGCTTAGCGGATGCTCGCTAAGCCAGCAGATTGGCTTAACGAGAAGGTGAAAAACAACACTTTTCAAAGCTTACCTAATTAACCTGAAATTGAGAGAAAATGATTATTAAACACACAAAATCGAAGTACTAAGTATTTATTACTTATACTTAACAGAAAATGCTTATAACATTACAAAATAACCATAAATTGGAAGAGTTTGATATAATTTACACAAGTTTTATACACAAAAGTTAGTCGTATTCACCGACTAATAACTCTCCCAAATTTATAGTTCTACTTGTCTTCAAGCAAAAAAAGAACAACTCACTTGTCCTCAAGTGACAATGACATGCAGTGACTATTGTCATACCCTAATTTCGTCTGGGGATTATAATTTGATGATATACAACCATTGATTGGCCGCTTCGAGATATTTGGCACCCTTTGTTGCACAATATGTGAAGTCCCGAGACGTGCCGAAAATCAAAAGGAAGCAGGCTTACGCGATCCGTGAAAATTCCGTAATGTGACGGAAATCGAAAGGAGGTGTTTTTCGCAATCCGTGAGTTTTCGTAACT
This sequence comes from Glycine max, assembly GCF_000004515.6. Classification (NCBI taxonomy): domain Eukaryota; kingdom Viridiplantae; phylum Streptophyta; class Magnoliopsida; order Fabales; family Fabaceae; genus Glycine; species Glycine max. The sequence continues at coordinate 20,443,536 of NC_038252.2, read as the reverse complement.
TCTTCGAAAGCTAAAAAAGAGTAAATACATAATCCGTGAAGATTCGTAACCTTGCGGAAGGAAAATAAGTATCGTTACGAAATTCGTAAAGTTTCGTAACGTTACGGAAAAAGAATTATCAAAAAAAGGTAAAGGGGATGTATTTAGTAAAATAGGGGGTGCAAATAGTAATTTTCGAATCTGGACCCTTCTAGAGGTTTCTTGGCAATTTCTTGCTTAAGGTTGAAGCAACCTAGCTCGCCTGGACGAGCTAGGTGGCCACCACACCCCCGTTTTGTTGAAAAATGGGATTTCGGGGCTTCCGGGACACCCGTAATGCTTCCGTAAAATTCCCATAATCCTAAATAAGCATATTTAACTTAATTCGGGTGAGAGGGAAGAGAAAAAAAGAAGAAAATAAAGTCCTATATGCTTCCGTAAGGCTTCCGTAACTTTTCCGTAAATTACGAAAGAAGGGGGGTGAACTTATCAACATTGGGGGGGTGCATATAGCAATTTCTAAATTTTGAATTGGGCCTTCCAGAATGTTTTTTGAAGCCTGGACGAGCTGAGCTCGCCTGGGCGAGCTAGGCGGCAACCTCCTCCCCTTTTTTCCTATAAATAGGCTGAAGGGGCTGTTCTAAGGATCTAGGAGGTCCCTGGTGAGGTATTTCAGCTGTTTTGGGTGAAAAAAATTGTTTCCGTGAAGAAAATCCAAGCCGAGGTGCTTCTGTAACGCTTCCGAGAGGTTTGCATAAGCAAATCCGTGAAGGTTTTCCTCCGTTATTCACCGTTCTTCATCCGTTCTTCGTTCTTCAACGGGTAAGTACCTCAAACCGAGTTTTTCAATTCGTTCTATGTACCCGTGGTGGTCCCCATTTGTTTTGTGTATTTTTATTCTCGTTTTCATTCGCTTTCTACCCCTTTTTGACGTGCTTCAATCATTTATTTAAGTTGTTTCTCGCCTAATCTAAAAATAAAATAAATTTCCACCGATCATTTGAATTGTATCATTCGTTAATTTCTGTTAAAATGAATTCCGACCGTTCCGTTATGCCGTAACCACGTTGGAAATAAAAAAAAAGGTAAAATAATAATATAATAATAAAAAATATCTTTTAGTAAAATGAAGCACAAAAATCAATCGGACGTTTTCTCTTTGGGATTTCTCATTCTTAATTGAATTGACTAATAACTAAAGCGAAACTAAGGCTAAAATCAATTCGCCAAGTCAAGCTCGTCCACCAAAAAATCACTAAAAAAGGATTTGAAAGTTTTATCTCAGCTTTTTCTTACCAAGTTAAATGGATCATTTTTAAAGGCCCAACACCTTTAAATGATCACCTTTCAAGTAAAAGAATCGCTTGATTCACCTTTAAAGAAAGAACTACGTAAGTCTGATTTCCTCTCCAAAGGAGGGTACGTAGGAGCAAAAGCCCCGCTTTTGTTGACCTCAAAAAATAAAAAGAAATAAAAGTTAAGATAACACAATTTCCACAATTCTGAAAAATAGGTTGTTGTCCTTTGAGACAAACGTAAGAGGTGCTAATACCTTCCTCAAACGTAAATACAACTCCCGAACTTAGAATTTTCATTTCGACCGGTTTCCTTCGGTTTTTCCGACGTTTTCCACAAATAAACGTCGGTGGCGACTCCGCGCATCTTTCCTCCTTTGGAAAGCGCACCCGTGAGCCTCGCCTCGCTCGCCCGCAAAAGGGCACGTTGCGACAGTTGGCGACTCCACTGGGGACCTTTTGTGAGTTAGGCCTATTTTAAGGAATTGTGGAATTGTGAAACTTTGTGTGTGCATTTGTTGAACTGTGTAAAATGTAAATAACTGTTGTCTATTTCACATTCTTTACATTGCATTCTAAGCACCCACGGGTTTGAGTAAAAAAGGGGCCCTATACCCGGGTTCATGGGAATTTAAGGAGTGGAGGTGAATCTATCATCATGCTAGGTCTCTGACTTGCTTGATAATAGTGAAACCTCGTCTAGAGCTTTCTCTCTTTATAATGTGTTGTCGCTGGTATTCCATACCGCCACAATATTATTATCTTGAGTGATGATACCTCTAGAAAACAGCCGTGTGAGTTATGAATTGTTGGGGAGTAGTTATTAGAGACCCCTAGATATTGTCCTATAGGTCCCTAAAATAGGGGCACGGAGCAAAAACGCTCCGTGCCATTCGTCCTCATGCATTTTTTTGGTAAATAGCACTAGTTTATAGTTTTGCTAGTGATGTTTGGTTTCTTTAGAGTAATGCGTAACCTTTTTAATACTACGTTGAGGCGCCATCATGCCCAAAACGTAGCATTAAAGTTGGATCTCTGCAGTCTCGTATGTGTGAATTACCCATTTGTGTTGTTTTCTTTCCGTTTCATGCATGCGCATCTGCATCATACCGTCACACATGCGTTGTATGTGGGTCTCGTCTTTTGTCGTGGGAAGTCGGAAGATCCATATCGTCTTCTTAACTGCACACATGGGGCACTGCGCCCCCAAATGCGCAAGTAAGGAGAGATGATTTTCCGGGCTCTCATGTCCATAAATGCATTCATATCATGCACCACATAAACATCTCTTCAACATCATAATGAACATATCGTTCCTGCATTTGTCCGTTATCATTTTCCAGCATCACATTTTGCATGAGTCATTGTATCATCATGCTTATGCGTTCAACATACTTTTTGTTCTACATGTTTGCTCATACATGATCCTTGTATTTTCCTCTACAAAACAAAAACAAAAAAATGGGGAAGCATGAAAATTCATGATGCATTCTTAGTTGCATGTGTTAGGTACCATGAGCCAACCATGTTGGGATCATAAACCCATTTCTAAAATTAAAAAAAAAACACAAACAACAAAACAAAATGATTGAGCATGGTACCTAATGCGTGGTTAATTAAGAAAGGATGTCTCTTCGGGCATCTCAATCTCATAATTACATTTTCCATGCATAGCATTCTCGAGTCTTTCATCCCTATGAAATGTTGTTGAAGTATTGGCGATCAAAATTGCCATTCTCTGGGTTATGGGGTTGAACCAAGCTCGTGCTTTTACGAAAAGGTTCATCGAGTCAAGTTGAAGTATGGAAGTAACCATCTTGCAAAAAATTGGGGCAAAAGATGGATCGTGTTACATCATTGCTTCATCTACTGCCAAACACATTTAGGGCTGTCGATGTCCTTGTTACTTCCAGTTTCACCTTGACGAAGATGTCATGGACCATGTTGAAAATCTAAATTGATTCAACCCCATATCCTGTGTAAAAATTCATAATACTTCAACTGTGCATCATTCGCATACATCCATGTTGTTCATTGGTTGCATTGCTCATTGCATTCTTTCCTTGAAAAAAAAAAGAACTTAATCATTGTTATAAAAAAGAAAAAAAAACATGCTTTACGGTGCCCTTACCGAACCCGTGACGGAGCTAGAGTAATGGGTAAAGCGGAGGAGGTACAAGAGTAGATGGAGGCCGACATGGAGGCCATGAAAGAGCAAATGGCCGCAATGATGGAGGCCATGATGAGCATGAAGAAGATAATGGAAGCCAATGCGGTTACAATTGCCGCTACTAGCAATGTTGCTAAGGTGAACCTGATGCCCCCATCTAGCCTCAACCAAATGAATCATCCAACCTCATATATGGTAGGCAAAGATTTGGGAAATACGGGCGGCCCCCATGATGTGCAAATTCAAAACGAGCACGCCTTCCCGCCATATGGTTTGCCTCTCAACTATACGCCACCCAATGTGGCGTACACTCCCAATAAGAATGTCAATAACGCCACTCCTATACTCGTTGAGAGCCAACAACCCCAAACTGATCATGCACATGTCTCTTAAACCGTGGGGGAGGCACATGAAATTCCCCATCACAATCTAGCCGACTTCGAGCCTTGGCTCGGATATGCCACTGAAGGGCAAGCAGTTGTTGGTGTACCCCTACAAAACCCTTTGGAGGGCCCTCAGTATCATCCCCAAACTACACCTCTTGCATTCCACAACAAGTGAAAACCCTCATGCTATGGCAGAAATGGGAAAGTTGGATCATCTAGAGGAAAGGCTCAGGGTCATTGAAGGAGGTGAAGATTATGCCTTTGCTAACCTAGAAGAGTTGTTCCCAGTACCCAATATCATCACCCCTCCCAAGTTCAAGGTGCTGGACTTTGACAAGTACAAGGGGACTACTTGCCCCAAGAACCATCTAAAGATGCATTATCGGGAGATGGGGGCATACGCAAAAGATGAGGAATTGCTGATACATTCCTTCCAAGAAAGTCTTACTGGGGTAGCTGTTACCTGGTACACTAACTTGGAACCTTCCCGGGTCCATTCTTGGAAGGACCCAGTGGTTGCCTTCGTTAGGCAGTGTCAGTATAATGTTTTCGGATAGGATGCAACTACAGAACATGTGCAAAAAGGGGGCACGAATCTTTCAAAAGAATACGCCCAAGGGTGGAGAGACCTGACAGCTCAAGTGGCACCTCAATGATGAAAAAAATGATGACAATGATAGTAGACACATTACCAGTATTCTACTATGAAAAGATGGTGGGTTACACACCTTCAAGCTTCGCTGATTTAGTTTTCATCGACGAAAGGATCAAAGCAAGTATGAAAAGAGGCAAATCTGATCATCATGCTTTGATAAATGCAAAAAAAAATCTAGGGCAAATGAAGAGGGTGAGGATGAAGGAGAAGCCCGTGCTGTGACTGCCATTCCAATACAGCCAAGTTTCCCACCAACCCAACAATGTCATTACTCAGCCAATAACAAACCTTCTCCTTACCCACCGCCCAGTTATCCACAAAGGCCATCCCTAAAATCAACCACAAAGCCTACCTACCGCATTTCCAATGACAAACACCACCTTTAGCGTAAACCAAAACACCAACCAAGAAATGAATTTTGCAGCGAGAAAGCCTTAGAATTCACCCCAATTCCAGTGTCCTATGCTGACTTGCTCCCATATCTACTTGATAATTCAATGGTAGCCATAACCCTAACCAAGGTTCATCAACCTCCATTTCTCCGAGAATACGACTCGAACGCAACGTGTGCTTCTCATGGAGAAGCCCCGGGGCATTCCATTGAGCATTGTAGGGGCCTGAAGTGTAAGGTGCAAGGTCTAATTGATGCGGGCTGGCTGAAATTTGAGGAGAATCGTGTGTAAATCCTGACATTGACAAGAGATGCCACACATGGGGCAATTTTGAAAGCTGTTGTTAGATGTCTCTAATGACTCATCAGGATTTTCAAGTTTGTACCATTATTGTAAACCACAGTTACAATGTTAAATGAAATGGATAAAGTTGATATCTTTGTCCCTCGTCCTCTCACAAACGCATCTTTGCTTATTCAACTTTCACCGGAATGTGGGTGCAAGCCATTGGTCTGTTTGCTCAAGCGACCTGTGCTCCTGAGTTTGGACTTCCAAGACCGTTCAATCAGAGATTACTCGTCTTGCACGTTGGTGGGGCTGCCGTAAAACAACAAGTAAAGTTCAAAATAAATAAATTTCAAAATAAAAATTAAAATTAAAATTAAAATTAAAAAAAAAGGTTTAAAAAGAAAAAGAAAAAAAAGCATTTGATTGGCTGTGTTTTCAAGACGTTTATGTGACCTCATTTTATCATTCCGGAAAGTTTGTCTTTTTAGAGAGAAGTGAGTTATCAAGAATAGGATGTTGGACAAATGGCCTCAGTTAACTTAAGAAAAATAGGGGTTGAATTAAGATACGAAGACTATTCCCCAATTAAACTTTCACTCTCTCTTTTCGGATTAACAATGCACCCTTAAACATGAATTACTCAAAAGACAATTCAAAATAAACTTCTTTAAAGAAAAAGATAAATAGCAATAAATAAAAGAAGTTTAAGGGAAGAGAGGAATGCAAACTTGATTTATATTGGTTCGGCCACTTCCCGTGCCTACATCCAGTCCTCAAGCAACCCACTTGAGATTTTCCACTCTCTTTGTAAAACTCCTTTTACAAAGTCTGAACCACACAGGGACAACCCTTCCCTTGTGTTCAGGAATCCTCTACAACAAGAGACCCACGGTCTCTTAATCCCTTTTCAGAAATAAGAAGAAGAGAAGAAGAGATCTCTCTTAAAAGAGATAGCTTGTACAATGAAGATCAATCAAAATTCCTTATTGAATATGCAAGTGGTTGACCAAGGAATCTTTTTGAGAGGATAAAACATTTCAGTTCAGAAAAACTCTTAATCTTTTAAGAGGATAAAACTTTTTGGGCAATGAAAACTCCCTTTAAGTTCGTGTTTCCAAGTCACCTTTGATGGTCATTCATAAAAAATTTGAATAGGTGTGACTCTTGGCAATTATTTTCTGAAAATCCCCTCTGGTAATCAATTACACATTATAAATTTTGAATTCAAATTTCTAGTGACTGTGATAAACATTTTCAACTGCCGGTAATCGATTACCATAGAGAAAATCTCAATTTGAAATGATAGAATTCTTTGGTCAAACCTTTTGTATTTTCAATTTGGAAACTTCTTCCTAAAGATTCTAGAGATCAACTTGATCATATATCTTGATTTTCTTGGATTCTTGTCTTGAGTAAAACTTAGAAGCACTTGATCATTTAGCATCATCAAGACATCAAAACATCTTGCTTCTACATAGGAGTCATTTGACTTAATCCATCAATTGAAAGATCCTTCAACTATTTCTCGTCCTTGGAAAATTCTTTTTGCAAGAATCAACTGCATCTTTCGTTCTTCCTCACTGCGAGGTTGTGAAAACAAGACAACAATTGGTACCTCTAAGCCCTACACTGGGGCAATGAAAGGCCCCATGCATAAACCTCAAACGAACCTAGGGGCAGATTAGAAGTTCTCACCCAATAGGTTCCTTGCTACAAGGTCATGACGAAAGACAACGATTGTACCTCAAAGCCTTACACTGGGGCAATGAAAGGCACCATGCAAAAACCTCAAGCGAACCTAGGGGCAGATTAGAAGTTTTCACCCAATAGGTTCCCAGCTACAAGGTCATGACAAAAGATAACAATTGGTACCTCAAAGCCTTACACTGGGGCAATGAGGGGCATCGTGCATGAGCCTCAAGTGAACATAAGGGCAGATCAAAAGTTCTCACCCGTCGATGTTTTTAAACAAGAAAAAAAAAATGGAGACAAGCCCTGGAATTTCAATAGATTGATTAAACGTCAAACGGCTCCATTGCCGTCACTCCAAAATGGTCAAGTGACTAAATCAAACAGAACATACACTCTAAGGGAGTTCCCGGAGAGATTTGCAAAAAGATAGGATGAGGTTGCATGAATTATTACTTTTTTCAAAAGGACAATCAATCTGTGTTTTCCAAAAAGATTAAATCAAAATCAAAATCACAAAATAGGGAAAGAATGTCATAAACATTGTACAACTTTCCATTGCATTACATTGTTTCATATGAGGTCAGCATTACCAAATTTCACGACAAAGGTTGCATGCGTCTGCATCCCTAAAAATCATGTTAACTTCATAGATTTCCTACATCTCGTGTCCAATCTTGTTGGATGACCAGCCCTCTCGATGGGCCGACCTCTTGTTTCTCATAAAGGTGGACCCTTGGGTACTAGTACCTATCACCTTTAGAGGACCATATGCCCTCGCCATCAGAGGACTGCACATCCTCGCTTGTAGAGGGCTGCACGCCCTCGCCTTTAGAGGGCTACGCGTCCTCATTTTCAGTGTGCTCCATATCCACACCTTAGAAGAATATAAGGTCATTTGCCCTTAGATGCTTAACCGAGACTTGCGCTCTCGGTTAAGGGGCCAGTTAGTTTCCTTTTATCAGTTCCTGGGCCACCCCCTGATATTGGAGGGCGACCAACTGTGTGAGCACATCCAGAAAGGGAGGCTATCACGCATCTAGTATGCATACTGGGGCAAGATTTCACCCGTGCCACTGCAAAAAGACGAGTGCGGATCATGTGCACCAACATGACCACTTTTACATGGATATGGATGACATTATTTAGCAACATTCTGCCCAGCGACCACAATGCCAATCTCCCCCTGCAGATGTATCAGTTGGTCTATGCTGTCATGACATAGGTAAGTATGCACATGGCTCAATTGATTTCTGATGTCATCTATTGTTTGCAGGGATCGTGCCCACAAGACGCCCAATGGACCCGAAGAAGTCCAACAGGGCCCTGGGGTTTCCAGCTTTGGTTACGGGCCTCTGTCAATCCTATAGGGTGCCCGTTCCCCCAGCGAGGTCATGCCATCGTGACATAGGTAAGTATACATATGGCTCAATTGATTTCTGATGTCATCTATTGTTTGCAGGGATCACCCCCACAAGACGCCCAATGGACCCGAAGAAGTCCAACAGGGCCCTGGGGTTTCCAGCTCTGGTTACGGGCCTCTGTAGTCCTACAGGGTGCCCGTTCCCCCCGACAAGGTCACGTCATCATGACATAGGTAAGTATGTGTCATACCCTAATTTCGTCCGGGGACCTTTGCTCGATGACGTGCGACCATTCTTTGGTCCTCGTGAGGTGCTTGGCACCCATCATTAGGCAATTTGTGAAATTCCATGACATGCCGAAAAACCAAAAAAATATTGATGCACAATCCGTAAGTTTCCGTGACACACCGGAAATCAAATGGAAGCATCGTTGCATAATTAAGTGAGGTTCCGTAACATTCCGTAAGTCAAAAAGGGGATGATTATGTAATCCGCAAGGTTCCGTAACATTACGGAAAGAAAACAAGTATCGTTACGAAATTCGTAAGTTTCCGTAACTTTACGAAAAAAGAATCACCAAAAAACAGCAGAGGGGGGTGTACTTAGTAAAAATGGGGGTGCAAATAGCACCCAGGCCCACTTGGGCCCTCTGGAATATTCCTCCAGAAGGCGGTTGCTTCTGGAGGAAGCAACCCTGCTCGCCTGGGCGAGCTGGGCGGCAACCACCTCCCCTATTTTGCTATAAATAGGGGAGGAAGTGAAGAAGGAAGGAGTTCAGCCCCTTAGGCACTTCTCTCTCTTTCGAATTTGCTTGGAAAAATTGTTTCCGTGAAGAAAATCTAAGCCGAGGCGCTTCCGAAACGTTTCCGTAACGTTTTCCGTGAGGAATCTCGCAAAGCTTTCAACCGTTCTTCGACGTTCTTCATTCGTTCTTCATTGTTCTTCGATCTTCAACGGGTAAGTACCTCGAACCAAGCTTTTCGATTCATTCTATGCACCCGTAGTGGTCCACATTGTGTTTCGTGCATTTTTATTCTCGTTTTGTTTACTTTTTATACCCCCTGTTGACGTGCTTAAGCCATTTTACTTAAGTCATTTCTCGCTTAACTTAAAAATAAAATAAATTTCCACCGAACGTTTGAATTGTATTATCCATTAACTTCGGTTAAAATAAATTCCGACCGTTCGGTCGTGCCGTAACCACGTTGGAAATCAAAAAGAGGTAAAAAATAATATAATAATCAAAAAGACATCTTTTAGTAAAATAAAGCGGAAAATCAATCGGACGTTTTCTCTTTGGGATTTCTCATTCTTAATCGAATTGATTAATAACTAAAGTGAAACTAAAGGCTAAAATCAATTCGCCTAGTCAAGCTCGTCCATAAAAATAGGCTTTTGAAGTTTGTCATTTCATTTTCTCACTAAGTAAAATGGATCATTTTTAAGGTCCAACGCCTTAAAATGATCACCTCTTAAAGTAAAAAAGAATCACTTGATAAGAAAGAACTACGTAGGTCTGATTTCCTCATCGCAAATTGAGGAATACGTAGGAGCAAAGGGAAACACCCTTGTCGACCACAAAAAGAGAAAAAATATAAAAAGGGTATAAAGGATATAAGGACATAAAAGGGAATGTAAAAATCAAAGTCATGTTTGCACATTCGATTAAAGGCTGCCGTCCCTTGGGACGGACGTGTGGGGTGCTAATACCTTCCCCGTGCGTAAATACAACTCCCGAACCTTTCACTAAAAAGTTCGTAGATCGCGTCTTTTCCGGTTTTTCCGACGTTTTCCTCAAATAAACGTTGGTGGCGACTCCGCGCGTATTCCTTTCGTGGAACACGCATACCGCGAGTCTCGCGTCGCCCTCCCGCCGAAGGGTAGGTTGCGACAGTTGGCGACTCCACTGGGGACTGTTTTTTAGAGAGTTAGGCCATTTAATCTTGTGCAATGTTTTATCATGACTTTCTCCTTTGTTGGTTTCCTTTCATTATGTTCTTGTGTATATAAACTCTTTGTTGCTTTTAGTGCGTTTTAAATGTATGCATGAAGTAAATATTTATTCATTTGATGCACACAAACACCAACACTATTTGCACACACTGTGAGTGAAAAAGGGCCCTATACCCGGGTTCATGGGAGCATAAGGAGTGGAGGTGAATCTGTGATCATGCTAGGTCTCCGACTTGCTTGATTACAGTGAACCCTCATCTAGAGCTTTTCTCTTTGAAAACCTATTGTTGCTAGTAGTCCCTACTGCTACAATATGTTCTTCAAAGGGGATGATACCTCTAGAAACCATCAAGAGAGATATAACTACCTTGGGGATTGTTGCTAAAAGCCTAGTTAGTTCTCTCCCTTATAGGTCCCTTAAATAGGGGCACGAAGCAAACACGCTGCGTGCCATTTTTCACACTGCCATGCATGAGTATCATATACCCTTTTGCTTATGTTCGGTAAATATTGTCATACTGTGTACATTCCCGCATAGTGTCTTTTGCATAGGCATTGCATATGGGTTCTGTCTTGATCCCTACTGCAAACAAACCAACGGAGGGTCCGTGTCGCCTTCTTAAAAACGTGCGTTGGGGCATTTTGCTACCCCTAGACGTCGTATCTAAGAAGGGGACAAATTCCCCGGACCCCCCGCATTCCTAGATTGCATCTGTGTCATATGCATTCCATCATGCATTCATCCATTCCACCCATGAGATATCGGAGTTTTGATTTGCACGGCTTTTATCTCACTTTAGTAAGCATGGGAACAAATCAAACCGGCAAGAGGTTCTACCAAGTCAAGGTCAAAAGCCCAGATACCACCAGCATCAAGGAATTAGGGCGGTTGATGGAAACCCTCCAAATGCAAGCCTTCCGCAAGACTTACGGAAAAATCTTAGAGTTGACCATAGCAGAGGTGTCCATAGAAGCCATTGCATCACTTACCCAATACTACGACCAGCCTTTGAGATGCTTCACATTCGGGGACTTCCAATTAGTACCAACCATTGAAGAATTTGAGGAAATTCTAGGATGTCCTCTCGGGGGAAGAAAGCCATATCTTTCCTCCGGATGTCTCCCCTCTTTGAGCAGAATTGCAACTGTGGTCAAGGATTCAGCAAGAGGTTTGGACCGCATAAAACAGACTCGGAACGGCGTAGCGGGCCTACCACAGAAGTACCTAGAAGACAAGGCGAGGGGTATGGCCAATCAAGGAGACTGGGTCCCGTTTATGGATGTGTTAGCTTTGCTAATTTTTGGGCTCGTCCTCTTTCCAAACGTGGATGGTTTGATAGACCTAGCAGCAATCGACGCTTTCCTTGCCTACCACCATAGCAAGGAAAGTCCGGTGGTAGCTGTCTTGGCAGATCTATTTGACACATTTGACCGAAGGTGCGAGAAGAGTAGCGCACGGATCATCTGTTGCTTACCCGCCCTCTGTGTTTGGTTGGTTTCACACTTGTTCCAACAAGACACAAGACATCCATGTCCGCTCCTGAGCCATCGCTCGTGTACTGAAAAGAGGAGAATGGATTGGGACCAGCTCTTGGCCGGGATAGGAGGTAGAACAATCAGTTGGTTCCCCCGATGGAAGGAAGGAAAAGAAGGAGTCCTTTTCTCATGTGGAAGGTACCCAAACATTCCGCTGGTAGGAACGAGGGGTTGTATTAATTACAATCCCACGCTCGCTATAAGACAACTAGGGTACCCCATGAGGGGAGCACCGACGGAAGAAAGCATGTCTCCTTTCCTTGTAAGGGATCTCGGCACACAAAATTCCAAGACTATACAAAGAATCCATAAGGCATGGGAAACCCCGTTAAGGAAAGATCAAGAGCTTAGAGGCATTCGTAATGGCATCATCGGTGGGTACCACGAATGGCTGAAAGTTCGCATACGAGGTTTAGATTGGCTCGCCAAGTTAAAAGTCGTCAGCGAAGAGAATTTTGAAGCACCGGAAGAGGACGAAGAAGTCCAAGCTCTCAAAAGCGAGTTAGGAAAGGCAAAACTCGCCAAGGAGAAGTTCAAATTGGCTGCTACACACGTTCGGAAGGAGTGCGCCGGGTTACGGGAAGAGAATGCAATTACCGCAAGAGCCCTTGAACAAGAGACCAAGAGGGCTCGCAAGGAAGAGTATGGCCGGAACAAATTTCGCGGAGCTCTATGGGGTAGCAATAATGAACTCAAGTTGCGAAGGGAAGAAAGGGACCAGTCGCGAGCACATAGCATGGTTCTGAAAGAGGAGTTGATTGCTTGTTCAAGGTCCAAAAGAAGCTTGTCTCAGCGTCTATGCGAGACAGAGACCAACATGTTAGCTATCGTCGCCAAGTACCAAGAAGAGTTGGGTCTAGCCACGGCCCACGAGCATAGAATCGCGGATGAGTATGCCCAAGTATATGCGGAAAAAGAGGCTAGAGGAAGGGTGATCGACTCTTTACACCAAGAGGCAACCATGTGGATGGATCGGTTTGCTCTTACCTTGAACGGGAGTCAAGAACTTCCCCGATTGTTAGCCAAGGCCAAGGCGATGGCAGACACCTACTCCGCCCCCGAAGAGATTCATGGGCTTCTCGGCTATTGTCAGCATATGATAGACTTAATGGCCCACATAATTAGAAATCGTTAGGAAACTTGTATGGTCTCTCAGACCTTGACTAGATATGATTTCTTTTTTTGAAATAAAATGAGTTGGTCCCAGGTTTCTACTCCAAAAAGCTTGTGCAAATCAAATCACTCCTACATCTCATCTCTAGCATGCATTTTCTTTCTTTACCCACTCCTCACGTTTGGTTTTTTAGGGAAAAACACCATAACTAAACGCGCCGCAAGGGATCCCTATCGCACCAGATCCAAATCTAGAACGATGGGTGATCAAGAGGAGACGCAGGAACAGATGAAAGCCGACATGTCGGCTCTGAAAGAACAAATGGCCTCCATGATGGAGGCCATGTTAGGTATGAAGCAGCTCATGGAGAAGAACGCGGCCACTGCCGCCGCTGTCAGTTCGGCTGCCGAAGCAGACCCGACTCTCTTGGCAACTACGCACCATCCTCCCTCAAACATAGTAGGACGGGGAAGGGACACACTGGGGCACGATGGCAGCCCTCACCTGGGATACAACCGAGCGGCTTACCCTTATGGATTGCCGCCCAACTATTCACCACCCATCTTGCAAGAAGATGCGGGCCACATTGCTTCTCCCGTCCATGAAAAAGAGCCTCCTCAGCAGCCCGACGAAGTCCATAAAGACCCTCAAGATTATGCTCGGAGGGATGTCGAGTTTTATCCCCCGATCCCCGAAGGGCCGGCACCAGGCACGTTGCCTCAACCCAACATCGCAGCATCGCCAATAGTTTTGTCTATGGAAGGGCCGCCCCCGGCAACTGAAGAAAGGAGGAAGCTCGATCTCCTTGAGGAAAGATTGAGGGCTGTGGAAGGATTTGGGGACTATCCGTTTGCAGACATGACGGATCTTTGCTTAGTACCCGATGTTGTTATTCCCCCGAAGTTCAAAGTGCCGGACTTCGACAAGTATAAAGGGACGACTTGTCCCAAAAACCATCTCAAAATGTACTGCCGTAAGATGGGCGCCCACTCTAAAGATGAAAAGCTGTTGATACACTTCTTTCAGGATAGCTTGGCCGGAGCTGCGGTGGTGTGGTACACTAATTTGGAAGCTTCCCGTATCCGTACTTGGAAGGATCTGATTACCGCATTCCTAAGGCAGTATCAGTACAATTCTGATATGGCTCCTGACCGTACTCAACTGCAGAATATGTTCAAGAAAGAGGGTGAAACCTTTAAAGAATATGCGCAGCGATGGAGGGATTTGGCGGCACAAGTAGCTCCTCCCATGGTTGAGAGAGAGATGATCACCATGATGGTAGACACTCTGCCAGTGTTCTACTATGAGAAGCTAGTGGGTTACATGCCGTCCAGCTTTGCGGATCTGGTATTTGCCGGGGAAAGAATCGAGGTTGGATTGAAGAGAGGAAAGTTTGATTACGTTTCCTCCACAAACGTGAATGCCAAAAGAATCGGGGCGACAGGGGCAAAAAGGAAAGAAGGAGATGCCCATGCCGTCTCTTCAACACCCGCGTGGGTCAAACCCCAGCAAACACCTCATGGTACCCATCAGTACGCGCAACATCACCCAAGCTTCTCGGCTCATGCGGGGAGCGCCTCTAGTTCAACACCCGCGCAGCCTAAGGCACCCACCCAGAGGGAAGCTCCCCAAGTTCCAACTCCGAACGCGACTCGACCGGCCGGTAATTCCAACACGACAAGGAATTTCCCTCCGAGGCCGTTGCCGGAATTCACCCCGCTCCCAATGACATACGAAGATCTTCTACCATCCCTCATCGCCAATCATTTGGCCGTGGTAACTCCCGGAAGGGTCCTCGAACCCCCTTTCCCGAAGTGGTATGACCCTAATGCAACTTGCAAGTACCATGGGGGTGTCCAGGGGCATTCCGTCGAAAAATGCTTGGCCCTCAAGTACAAGGTCCAACATTTAATGGATGCTGGATGGCTGACTTTCCAAGAGGATCGGCCCAATGTGAGAACCAACCCGCTCGCCAATCATGGAGGGGGAGCAGTTAATGCAGTTGAATCCGATAGGCCGCACAGGTCTAAACCCTTAAGGGATGTGGCAACCCCTAGGAGGTTTATCTTTGAGGCCCTACAAAAGGGAGGTGTAATTCCCCATAGTGGGTGTAAGGAGGATTCCTGTCTGCTACATTCCGGCGAGATGCATGACATGGAGACGTGTTTGGAAGTAGAGGAATTGTTACAGCGGATGATAGACCAAGGTCGACTAGAAGTCGGCATTGAAGGAAAAGAAGAGCAGCATATATGCATGCAATCTACGGAGGGGAGCGGTGTTGCGAAACCCAAACCCTTGGTGATATACTTCACTAAAAGTGCAGCCTCGCAAAAGCCCGGGCACCCCTTAATGGCCAAACCTGTTCCTTTCCCATACCAAAATAGTCACGCGGTCCCGTGGAGATATACACCTCCGGGGAAGAAGGAAGAAGAAGTCACTGACGTCAGCTCGCTGTCAGCTAAAGTAACAAATATCACGGGGCTGAGTGGTGTGACCCGTAGTGGTCGTGTGTTCGCACCTCCGGACCTACCAGTCCAACCCGCCGACGTCAAAGGAAAAGGAAAAGTGGTGGAGGAACAAGATGGCGAAGCACCTCACGCTTCGAATAAAGATATTCCAGCAAAGGGGCCCCCAGAGAAAAAGGATGGTAGAAAGGAGGTGTCGCTAGAGGAAGCCAGCGAGTTCCTTCGGATAATTCAGCAGAGCGAATTCAAGGTTATCGAACAGCTCAACAAGACCCCGGCTAGGGTCTCGCTGCTGGAGTTACTTATGAGCTCCGAGCCTCATCGGGCTCTGCTAGTAAAAGTGCTGAACGAGGCTCATGTGGCCCAAGATATCTCGGTAGAAGGTTTCGGAGGGCTGGTCAACAATATCACTGCCAACAATTATCTTGCCTTCGCCGAAGAAGAAATCCCCGCCGAGGGGAGAGGGCATAATAAGGCTTTACACGTATCAGTCAAGTGTATGGACCATATCGTAGCCAAGGTACTCATCGATAATGGTTCCAGTTTAAACGTGATGCCTAAGAGCACTTTGGACAAGTTACCATTCAATGCTTCCCACTTAAAACCCAGTTCAATGGTGGTTCGGGCCTTCGACGGCACTCGCCGAGAGGTTAGGGGAGAGATCGATCTCCCTGTACAAATAGGCCCTCACACCTGTCAAGTCACCTTCCAAATAATGGATATTAACCCCCCCTACAGTTGCCTGTTGGGGCGCCCGTGGATCCACTCAGTGGGAGTCGTGCCGTCTACGCTTCACCAAAAGCTGAAATTCGTAGTGGAGGGGCACTTGGTCATCGTGTCAGGCGAGGAAGATATCTTGGTAAGCTGCCCATCCTCCATGCCTTATGTGGAAGCCGCAGAAGAATCGTTAGAAACTGCTTTCCAGTCTTTTGAGGTGGTCAGCATTTCCTCCGTGGACTCCCTCTTTGGGCAACCTTGTCTGTCCGATGCAGCGGTAATGATGGCCCGAGTTATGTTGGGGAACGGTTTTGAACCCGGGATGGGTTTAGGAAAAAACAACGGCGGCATAACTAGCCTGATAAATACTCAAGGAAATCGTGGGAAGTATGGTTTAGGCTATAAGCCCACTCAGGCAGACATGAAGAGAAGCATCGCGGGAAGGAAGAACAATGGTCAAAGTTCGCGTTGGAGACAAGAAGGTGAAGGAAGTCCGCCCTGCCACATAAGTAGAAGCTTTATAAGTGCGGGTTCGGGAGACAAAGGTCAAGCGTTCGCGATATGCGAAGATGATATTCCGAGTACTCTGGATTTGGTACGACCATGCTCTCCTGATTTCCAGCTGGGAAATTGGCGAGTGGAGGAACGCCCCGGCATTTACGCAACAAGCATAATGTAAACCTTTACGGTTTTAAAAGCTCTATAGTTGGGCCTAGGCTTTAGAGTTTTCATTTTGTTAAGGCTTTGTGTCTTTTGTGTTTGAATTTATAATACAAGGATCTTTCTTCATCTGTTCCTGGTCTCTACCCATTCTCATTCATTTGCATGTTTACTTCTTTTTCTAAAACGGCAGATTCGATGACGAGTCCCCCGAAGGTACTAATACCTGGGACCCGTCTATCAACTTCGAGCAAGAAATGAATCAAACGGAAGATGAAGGAGATGAGGATGTGGGACTTCCTTCGGAACTAGAAAGAATGGTCGCCCATGAGGACCAAGAAATGGGGCCTCATCAAGAAGAAACAGAGCTAGTAGACTTAGGAATTGGCAGTGGAAAGAGGGAAGTAAAGATAGGTACAGGCATTACCGCACCTATCCGTGAAGAATTAATAATCCTGCTAAAAGACTACCAAGACATCTTTGCTTGGTCATACCAAGATATGCCCGGTTTGAGTTCTGACATCGTGCAGCACCGATTACCTCTAAATCCCGGGTGTTCCCCAGTAAAACAGAAACTGAGGAGGATGAAGCCCGAAACATCCTTGAAGATAAAAGAAGAAGTGAAGAAGCAATTTGACGCTGGATTTCTGGCCGTCGCTCGGTATCCAGAATGGGTTGCCAACATCGTACCAGTTCCTAAAAAAGATGGGAAAGTACGAATGTGTGTAGATTATCGGGACCTGAATCGGGCCAGTCCCAAGGACAATTTTCCTTTACCACACATCGATATCCTCGTAGATAACACGGCCAATTTCGCTTTATTTTCCTTCATGGACGGTTTCTCTGGTTACAATCAGATAAAGATGGCGCCCGAGGATATGGAAAAGACTACTTTCGTCACCCTGTGGGGAACGTTCTGTTACAAGGTGATGTCCTTTGGACTCAAGAATGCCGGGGCAACTTATCAACGGGCCATGGTAGCTTTGTTCCATGATATGATGCATCAAGAGATCGAGGTCTACGTGGACGACATAATTGCTAAATCTAAATCTGAGGAAGAACACCTTGTCAACCTGCGGAAACTGTTCGAAAGGCTTAAGAAATATCAATTAAGGTTGAACCCCGCTAAGTGTACCTTTGGGGTCAAATCAGGGAAATTGCTTGGTTTCGTTGTAAGCCAGAAAGGGATAGAGGTAGACCCCGAAAAAGTGAAGGCTATCCTTGAGATGCCAGAACCCCGTACAGAGAGGCAAGTCCGAGGTTTCCTGGGCGCTTGAATTATATTGCCAGATTCATATCGCAGCTCACCGCCATTTGTGAGCCGTTGTTTAAACTCTTGCGCAAAAACCAAACTGATCGGTGGAATGAGGATTGCCAAGAGGCTTTTGGAAGGATCAAAAAGTGCCTAATGAATCCTCCCGTGCTTATGCCACCAGTACCTGGAAGGCCTCTCATTTTGTACATGACAATCTTGGACGAGTCAATGGGGTGTATGCTGGGGCAACATGACGAATCCGGGAAGAAAGAGCGCGCTGTTTACTACCTAAGTAAGAAGTTCACGACCTGTGAGATGAATTACTCCTTGCTCGAAAGAACGTGTTGTGCTTTAGTATGGGCATCCCATCGCCTAAGGCAGTACATGCTGAGTCATACTACCTGGTTGATATCCAAAATGGACCCGGTTAAGTACATCTTTGAAAAGCCAGCTCTCACAGGACGAATCGCCCGGTGGCAAGTCTTGCTATCTGAGTTTGATATAGTCTACGTCACCCAAAAGGCGATAAAAGGAAGCGCTTTGGCAGATTATTTGGCTCAACAGCCTCTTAACGACTACCAGCCCATGCATCCGGAATTCCCGGATGAGGACATCATGGCCTTGTTCGAGGAAAAGTTGGACGAAGATCGGGACAAATGGACTGTATGGTTTGACGGAGCGTCAAACATTCTAGGTCATGGCGTTGAGGCAGTGTTGATCTCTCTGGACAATCAATGTGTGCCTTTCACAGCCAGGCTAGGATTCGACTGCACCAACAACATGGCCGAATATGAAGCATGTGCCCTAGCCGTCCAGGCAGCAATTGACTCCGATGTCAAACTACTCAAGGTGTACGGCGACTCAGCGTTGGTAATCCATCAGCTGAGAGGGGAATGGGAAACTAGAGATCCCAAGCTGATACCCTACAAAGCCTACATCAAGGAATTGGCTAAGACGTTCGATGAGATCTCCTTCCATCATGTTCCCCGCGAGGAAAATCAAATGGCGGATGCACTTGCTACGTTGGCATCTATGTTCCAACTAACACCGCATGGGGATCTACCCTACATTGAATTTCAGTGTCGTGGCAAACCCGCACATTGTTGCCAAGTGGAAGAGGAACGGGACGGAAGGCCTTGGTATTACGACATCAAGCGATATGTCGAAAGCAAAGAATACCCGCCAGAGATTGCCGACAACGATAAAAGGACATTGAGGAGGTTGGCAGCCAGTTTCTTCATGAGCGGAGGCACACTGTATAAGAGAAATCACGACATGACACTCCTGCGATGTGTGGAGGCCAAGGAGGCAAATCACATGATCGAGGAAGTCCATGAGGGCTCGTTTGGAACGCACGCCAACGGGCATGCTATGGCCAGGAAGATCTTAAGAGCAGGTTATTACTGGCTTACCATGGAAAGTGATTGTTGTGTCCATGTGAGGAAGTGCCACAAATGTCAAGCATTCGCGGATAATGTCAATGCCCCACCGCATCCCCTGAATGTCATGTCCGCCCCTTGGCCTTTCTCCATGTGGGGAATAGATGTCATCGGGGCCATTGAGCCCAAGGCCTCGAATGGTCATCGCTTCATCCTCGTAGCAATAGATTATTTCACCAAGTGGGTCGAGGCGGCTTCATATACCAATGTCACGAGGAATGTGGTGGTCAGGTTCATTAAGAAGGAGATCATCTGCCGATATGGTTTGCCAAGAAAGATTATCACGGACAACGGCACCAACCTGAATAACAGGATGATGGGGGAAATGTGCGAGGAGTTTAAAATCCAGCATCACAATTCCACACCCTACCGGCCAAAGATGAATGGAGCCGTGGAAGCAGCCAATAAGAATATCAAAAAGATTATCCAAAAGATGACCGTGTCATACAAGGATTGGCACGAGATGCTCCCATTCGCGTTACACGGTTACCGGACTTCAGTGCGAATGTCAACTGGGGCAACGCCGTTCTCATTGGTATATGGGATGGAGGCGGTGTTACCATTTGAGGTAGAAGTCCCGTCATTAAGGATCTTGGCAGAATCCGGATTAAAGGAATCAGAGTGGGCTCAAACACGCTACGATCAGCTCAACCTCATTGAGGGTAAGCGCTTAACGGCCATGAGTCATGGGCGCTTGTACCAGCAAAGAATGAAGAGCGCGTTCGACAAGAAAGTACGCTTGCGCAAGTTCCATGAGGGAGACCTTGTGCTAAAGAAAATGTCCCATGCTGTCAAGGACCACCGAGGGAAATGGGCCCCGAACTACGAAGGGCCTTTTGTTGTGAAGAGGGCTTTCTCCGGAGGGGCCCTGGTGCTTACCAACATGGATGGCGAAGAGCTACCTTCACCCGTGAACTCTGATGTCGTCAAACAATATTATGCTTAGAAACTGGGGCAATTAAGGATGTCGCTGCATGTTCTCTATCTTTATGCGTTTTCTAGATTTCCCCCCAGGGATTTCCGTTCCGTTGTATCCCTTGTTACGATCTTTCAAAGAAATGAGCATGGATTTGAGGCTTTTAGTCCTCACGTTAGTTTCACACCTTGCGTTAATTTGTAATCGCCTGAGCCCTTCCGCTCAGTTCATGGGATCCCCCAAGCGCTTAATTAGAATTGAACCTGAACCAACTTTCCCTAAATTTTCTGCGTTTGAAAACATTCATGCATACGCATACGCATACGCATGTATATTGTTGTGGTAAAACAGGGGCAGGATCACCTTGGGCTACCTTCTGGAGTGAAGACAAAACATGAACGGCAGAAACCAATCAAGGTAGGGTAATGATGCGGCCAAGATTGGCCATACCTGGTTGTTTGTTACTTGCAGGTACTTAAGGATGAACGCAAGCAGGGATGGGGTCACGACCGGCCGATCGTTACCCTTCTCTGTGCGAAACAAGCAGGGAATGTCGCTGCAAGGCAGCCCCGTATCCTTTGTATTTTGCAGCTTTCTTTTACTATTTGTTTGTTTTAAAAAGGGAAAAGAGTAATAATAAAATAAGTAATCAACGCCTAATTCTAACCTAAGTAAGTTCAAGTTAGGCAAGATGCTAATCCATGAGAAGGGAGGGGACATGGTTAATGTTCCCCTCAAAAAAAAAAAAAGAAAAAAAAAAAAAAAAAAAAAGTGCAGGTTAGCTCGCCTGGGCGAGCCACCCCTGCACCAAATTATAAGAATGACGAAAAGGGGGGGCGTTTTTACATTCAAAAACTTCTTTTCCCCCCTTTCAAAAGCCATACCCACGGGATTGACGAGTTTGCAGCCCTAGGGTCATCCTTTTTCGCATTTTTTGATTCCGTTTTGCGCTTTTGTTCATCACCAACAAGTAAGTGTTCCATCCCTAAGCTTTCTAGCTTTTCATTGGTGTATTTTGATCTCCTTTTAGTGCTCTAAATTGTGGGAGTGTGCTCGAATATATGGGGCAATTTTGGTTTGTTTTCT